>NC_142939.1:38902891-39050391 GCF_046866305.1 Octopus bimaculoides
TGTGTATGTGTATATATATATATATATATATATATATATATATTAAAACGGGGGTAGCTGATGAAGGAAAATGTTCTCTATGTGGCTTGTGTGTTTTCTGTATTCTGGTTATTATTTTCTTGTCTACGTTTTGTTTGCAACGTCCTGTACCCAGATATGCACCTATATATACAGGTAAACGTAGGTATGCACATACCTGTACGTATATATGCATATACTCATTTATTATTTGTTTTTATATATATATATATAAAATGTGTGTTCATTTTCATTTTATGCTCTATAAAAGTCACAAGTTACACACAGTATTGTTACTTTTCCTGTCAGTTAAGCCAAAGGGACCTCAAGTGAGTGAGTCAGTGCCAGAAAGGCCATTTGGTTGTCAGACACTGCCTCAATAATATAGTCATTCATCTAACCCATGCTAACATGGAAAAATGTACATAAAAACAAGACTAAATGTACAATAGTAAAGTGATATTCCTTGGAACAAGAGTTGTGTAATGTCATAAAATATCTTCTTCATATGTACATTTAAAAATGTTGTGATTTAAAGCTATATTTAATGACTCTTTTTGTTTTGTTTTTCAGTTTAAGTACTTTGATTCTGGGGACTATAACATGGCAAAAGCCAAACAGAACAACCCGTCAGCTCCTTTACCTGCACTAGAGAAACGCTATTTTCAAGATTCCTTTGGAGAGCCTATTCCCAAACCTCCAAAACCTGAAAACCTCCCTCCAAAAAAACCTCACTGTCAGACAAGCAAACTGGCCAGTGATACAGCAGCGACAGCTTCTTCTCCTTCTCCTTTATGATCAGACATTTTATAGTTGCTGGCTTGGGCTGCCTCTTTTCTCCCCCCCCCCCCCATTCCCTCCTTTTTTTTTTAACTGTGTGTGTGTGGGTGTGTATGTCTTTTTTTTTTTTTTTTTCAGTTGAGCAGCTGTCATGATACTTAACACCCGTCTTTGCATTATTGACACATGCTCGTTTCAAAACACTAATGCAATTGCAACTTAATCTTGTTCCCTCCTTTCTTATTTTGTTGTTGTTGTCACAATGCAATAAGTACCACCACAAAAAAAAAAAAAAAGCAGCCATTTCACTGCAACCACGACAGGCATCACTTTGAGGTACCATGTTGTTGGAGAATTTTGCAGACAAGAAATATTCCGTTAAGATCCTCTTTCAATACAATGGTCATCCAGTGAATGAAGAAGATAAGCAAAAGCGCTGCTACTCTACTCTTTCCTTATCTTTTCTTCCCCACCAGTTTTTAAAATAAATTTTTTTTCTTTCTTGCCTTTTCCCAACCCCCACTGCTTATCGTTAATTAATTAATTACCTCCTATATTTGATACACTTTTTAAAATCTATCTACTTTTGGTGGTTTTTAATGATTTTTAAAAAATTACATTCAAAGTTAAATGATTTCTTATTTTAGTTTGTAAATTCTTGTCTTTTCTCATCATTGCTTCTCACACCTGTTTCCTATTGAACTGATTTTTATTTGTAAGGGACAAGTGTTTTTTTTTGTTTGTTATATTTTAGTTTTTAGTGTATTTTTTAGCTTCACTTCATCTACTTGGTTTGTCTATGAAAGTTGGTGTTGATTTCTAGCTACCTTCTCTCTCTCCTATAATATGTGTATGTATATGTATATATATATATATATATATATAAGAAATCAATACATTTGATTATTTCTTTGAAAGAAGTCTAAAGAGTGGTATTTTTATCTAGGATATATATATACATATATATATATAGCTTGAAGGGTAGCCAGGCTAATTATTGGCTCACAGAGATGTTTAATAATACTGTTTTTTATATTTTTTTTTTCCCCTCTCTTTTTCCTGAGTGCTCTAAACTCCTCTCCTATCCTTTACTATAGTGTAGAAAGCTGGAAGACTAATAATTGTTGCATGATAGATGAGAATACATGGCATATTAATGTTTACAATTGCTAATATTGCAATTATGTTATCACTTGTTGGCATCAGTTGAATAAAAAGACAAAAAAAAAACCAAACCAACCTTTATGTATATACATATATATATAAATGTAAATGATTTAATGTGTTTCTCACTTTAGCCATTTGATTTTTGGCTGTCCTGATTAAAGACGTTTTTTAAATTAGCTCAAATGTTTCATTCTTTTTCCTTATTTTATTTCTTTGTCTTTCCATATCAAACTTGATATAGAATGTTTTGAAAATAGTAAAATTTATCTTCAGTCATTTGATAGAAAGTGAAGTAAAACAACGTTACTTCAAGCCTTCGGCATCTACTCACTTTCTCCTTTCAAACTTTTTTTTTTCTTCAACAAACACCAGATTGAAATGAATGTTCCAGTTAAAAAATGTTTTCTATTTTTTTTCTTTTTAGCCCAAATTTCCAGTATCTTAGTCTACTGATGTAACAGTATATTGTTATTAAGGGGGCATCTTTTTCTTTTATTGTAAATAGTTTTTTTGTTTTTCATGCTTCACAGTGATTTCATTGGACATGTCTGCCAAGACATTAGTTAAAATTTAACTTTGGAATTACCTGTCTGTGGTTACTAACTTCTATGTTTATTGCTTAAACATTCCACAGCATCCTACAAAAGGATGCAGTCTGTCCTATGAAAAAGACAAACTGTAAATAATGTTAAGCGATTTTTCTCTAAACTGATTTTTGAGAAAGTCTGTTTACTGTGATAACAAATAAATGTCGTGAGAATCTTCATCCTAACTGATTTAATTCATTAATTAACTTACCTGCCTGAGCTAGTAGTGTTGTTGCCCTAATTCCTAAGTTAATAAAAACCCTTCAAAAATATTCAGGATTTAAAACATTTTAATTGCAAGATAACTTGTTCCTAACTTACTGAAACTGTCCTCTCAGAAGTTGGGTTTATGAATTGTTATAGTAACACTTTCATAAAATTGTTAATTCAAATTTTAAAAGATCTTTCAACTTGTAAGCATGTTCTCTTTAAAAGTCCCTAATAATAAGATATACAAAATGTGGATGGGGCTCTTTATATAAATTTACAATTTTTCCCCTTAGTATAGTCACCTTATGGGGAAAACCTAGATACAGGGCAGATTGAGATCAAATAATGAAGCTGACGAATTACAGGGGACTAGCAGTAACACATCTGGAAAGGTTTAGAATTACAAGTTTAGACTTTAATTATACAACACTTTACCTTCTATGCTTATTTGTGGCCATGTAAATAAGACTGCAATTACTTAGTCTCAGGTGAGCTCTGACAGAGCAGGACTTCTATCAAAGCTGATTCAGTTTTTACAAACTTGTTTATATATATGTATCTAATCCCTCAGATTTGACTTATTTCTAGCAGGCCAAGTTACTTAATAGAACAGTAGGTAGTTCCCATTCTGTTCCTTTACGGTGCACAAGTATACTGCAGATAGAATATTAAAACTGTTATATATTTTCCTTTCATTAATATTGGTATGGGTTGGATCCAATGTGTCCAGGGACTGCATCCTTCATCAATGTCTTCTTTGACATGATTCCAAGGGCTGGATGCTTTTCCTAAAGCCAACCACCAGTGAGGTCTCCATGCAACTTATGAAACTCAGGGGAGGGGCTTTATGGTAGGAGATAAGCGCAATGAGATACAGTAGGTTCTTGTAGGGGAGCTTCATGACTACTTGCATTTAGGGGCGATGGAGAAGAAATGAATCTGTAGTTTCAGCAAAGACAGAAACAGTGGTAATGCGGTGTGCAGGTGGCACCTCAGGGTAAGATGAGATGAGTGGTGGGTGTGGTTTGAGAAGTTTGCTTCATAGGTTTTAGGTTCAGTTCTACAGCACTTCAGGAAAGTGATAGGACAACCAAAACCTCATAACCAAATTTGGTAGAAGCAAACTGAATGAAGCTCATTATGTTGGTCTGTTCTCTTTTCATGGTCAAACAGCTGGACCAATGGTGACAATGTTTTTTGGGATTACAGAGATAATCAAGGTTTTTAACGAAAAAAAAAAAGTGAAAAAGTATGATTCTTTAGTGGATATGGAGCTTTGTATTAATAAATCACCTTTTGATTATTTTTTTGTGTTATAATTCCAGCGATGGGGATTAACTCTGGATTAGCCCCGCCCATATAGTTCATGAATTTAGAGGGTTTAGATTTGCGATACTATCTCTTTATTTTCCATTGCAAATGGGTCGATTTGCTATCTTACTATAATGGGTGTTATGTCCATCTGTCTGTTCCCACTTTACGGCCAGATGGCTGGACCAGTGGTTATATTTTTCAGGATTACAAAGATGCTCGTCAGGAGGGTTTTTTTGCTTTGAAAAATTAGGAAGCATGATTATTTCATGGATATGGATTTTTTTTTTTTTTTTTGCTTGATAAACCACCTTTGCTGGCCACCAGTAACTGTATTTTCACTGGGTAGCTTGTGGGGGCCCCATTGTAGATACAAAGGGGGTCACGAGGATGGTTAATAGTGAAAATAAGATGGAAAAAGTGTGGGATTATTTAGTGGTTATTGACGTGTCAGCTTTGAGCAGGATTTGAAACGGCTATTGTTTACATCTCAGTTTTGTCAATCAAAATAACCCATGGTACCAGAACATCCAGAGATTCGCATAGAACAGTGAGAGTTAAGTCTTAGTTTGATTTTTTTGCAACCCTAAAGATTCCACTCACAGCAAACAAGGCATAGGGCCAGACATTAGAAAGTGTAGTTATATTTTTACCCATGGCCAGTATACATCACTATAAGTAGAGCAACAAACTCCAGTAATTTGAAAATTAGTGTCAACCAAACAAAAGATATCGTCTACAAAGAAGCTTTGTAATCATATATTGAAAATGCAATTCATAATTTAACTAAGGAAATTTGTGAACTTTGAATGCATAAGAGTAAAAACAAACATAATATAGTGTAAACTAAAAAAGTGTATCTAAATACTTTTTATGCAGTGGTCAAAGGAAGCTCTGGCTTTCGTTAGGAGTGATCCACATAACCATTCATGATGCAGAGGCTGGGAGCCTATTTCAGTTTGTGAGTGAATCGTCATATAGCTGCATCACTAACAATATTTCTCTAAGATGTCACCCAGTAATTTATTAAATCAATTTACACATTTTTCAATACATAGTGCTGTTATGACTTCCTTCCCTCATTCTATGCCTTCGTCATAGATGGGTAGATTTGCTTAGCATATATAATGAAGCTTCTAAAAATTAGTCACTTCAAAAGGACACCTAATAATCCATTGCTGAAAATAAGATACTTATGAGTTGAATGCTTTTTGTCAGTATATGATCTGTCCATGTTCAGATTGTCCATACCACACAAGAAATACACAAACACTGGGCTGTGAAGTTAACTTTTCTTCCTTACTAGATTTCTGTAGGAAACAAACTGCTTGTTTAAATTACTTTTAAAAATGAATTTAATTAAGCTGATGTGAAAGCAATGAGTTGGCAGAACTGTAACCTACCTGTTTCAGCTCTTTAGATTCTGAATTCTAATTCACCTTTAATCCCTATGGAAGTCAGTACGAATCAAACACTAGGAGTAACTCTTTCCATACCAAACCACCTGAGTTCAGTCTACTCAGTGGTGGCACAAACTTCCTGTTTTAAAGTGATCTAAATTCAAAGTTCCCATTAAAATTTGACAGCCATGTAAAAAAAGAAATAGTACCTGGTACTCTGTAAAGTGGTTAGCATTAAGGGCAGAAACCATGCCAAAACAACAACGTTGAGCATTCTTCAGACTTGCCATTTCCTGTTGAACCATCCAACCCATTGCAGCATGAAAAACTCATGTTAAATGATATTTCAAATATCAGCTTAGAACCAAGGACAGACTATCAGAAACAACCCTGTCATACAAACTGGATGACCCTATGCTCTATTTGAATGTACTAAAACTGAAATAATGCAATTGAACTCCCAGTAAAGTGGGCTTAGAAAGTTCTCATTTAAAACCTAATTCACAGCATTAACCTTCTTAAAATCCCTTCCTCCCTAGATCATACTTGGGTTTCATTTAATCATTTTCAAATTTCCAGTAAATTGTAATGAAAATATCAATGTAGGGAACTAACTTTCCTGATATTTGCTACACATAAGAGGAATGAATTCTCTTGTAACAGTCTAAAACAAGACTAACATCAATTTTAGTGTCCACTTTTCTATGCTTACACAGACCAAATCGAGTTGAAGCAGATTTTCTGAGCAAGGTAATATTTCCACAATGTTAAGACGGCACAAAAATAAATACATATACATCTCGGTGTGTGTACGCGAGAAGCTTCTTTCAATTTACACTTACCGAACCATACACGAAGCCCAGGATTATAGAAGACACTTGCCCAATGAGAAATGGAACCTGAAACCAAGGTTAACTGCACCTCCTGCCTTCAACAATTGTCTCAGGTGCCTATGTAGTACTTGTATATAGAGGTAAATGTGACAACAGAAGTGCATTCTTTAACTAAAACCGTTTTTGGTGTAATATGTAAACTTTATCTTCCTTGAAATAGTTCCTCTTCAAAATCAATTTACAATACAGTAATCTCTCACCATATCGCAGTTTATTGTTTAAGCTTACGCCAAACCCTCTGTGGTGGTGTTTTGCATTTGTATTTATATACAAATTATAATTAAAAAAAACATACAGCACTTCAGATTTTCACCTGTTGTGGGGAGCGGCGTTTGGAACATAATACCCACAATAGTCAAGGGATTATTATATATAAATTGCTCATATACTAGAAAAGGAATCCTAATTTACCAGTAATGTAAAAAGTTCTTCAAATAAACATTTCTTTCTAATCTCTTAGATGTAAAAGATGCAATTAGGTACTTTGTATCAAAACTAATGGTTATACAAATCCATTGGTCTGAAGAGATAAAAAAAGACAAGCCAAATTTATACAGATTTATAAATTTATTTAGCGGTAATTACATTATGTTCTGGGCCCATTTCTGAAGCCACCCATAGATGGAATAGGTTGTGTTACTTGCAGACCTTCCAAATTACCAAAGTCCTAAAAAAATGAAAATAGACAAATTCATGTTAAAACAATAGAATTTAATACCTCTCAGCTTTGAATGCAACACTGTGGTAACTGCTATAGGAATGAGAAAGCATGCCAGAATGGAAGGAGACTAAATTCCATGCAGACAGCAGCCTTTTTATGTGAAGCAAGCGCCTAAGTGAGAAATATCAGAATTTTCCCTCAAAATTTCCATCACAAATCACCATATATTACATAGTTCTAATAGCATACTTGTAGGTAGGTCTTGGAGACAAAAAAATGTGGCTGAAGTTGGAATCTAGTATACAATAAGAATTTTGACTCATCAGATGAGGGATAAAAAAGATAAATTGCTGCTTGCTTAGCTGTAGACATGTAAAGTCTGAGTTCACATACATAACAAAAAGTAATGGACTAGGAAGAATTAATGTACTGTGTGAAAAATCATCCTTTAAGCATGTAATTCATCAATAAAATTGCACCATAATAAGTTGCCTTTTCATGATGCAGGAAATTAATCAATCATCTTCAGCACTGATTTGTCCAACAGAGAATACTGAATATAGCCAATCATTAAGAATTTCCAGGAAATTGACCTTTTGGTACAACTAAGACAAATCTTTTTTTTTCTTTTTATCTTTTGGTCTTTCTAGCCAAATTTAGAAACAAACCATGTGTCCAAAGACATAGGCATTAGGACACACAGGAACAGTAAAATAAAGTTGAAAAATAATAACACTGAAAATTCTACATTTCCATCAAATATTCTTTTCTATTACAGGCACAAGAGCTGAAAATTTAGGGGAAGAGATCTAGTCAATTACTTTGATCTCAGTATGCAACTGGTACTTATTTTATTGACTCTGGAAGGATGAAAGGCAACATCAACCTTGGTAGAATTTGAACTCAGAACGTACAGAAATAAGTCAAGATAAAGGTATAATAAAGATGAGATGTAGCTGTATTAATAACCCTTTAGCATTTAAACCAGCTAAAATACTATTTTATGTTCAGGCCGGCCAGATACAGGCTCTCTCACCTACCCTACAATGTCATCGTAAAAATAAACAACCCCAATCATCAAAATCTTGAAGCTACAAGGTAATAATTCAAAACAATGTGAATCAATAAGCATCACATATGATAGAGGAATCTGAATGCTAAACAGCTGAGGGAATGATGTAAGCAGCAGATTAAAAGATGCAATACAAATTTGGATGTTTATTTAGGTTAAAAAAGAATATAGTGAATAAATAGAAAGGGTACAACCATTTTTAGTACACATATGTACAAGCTCTTCCAATTTATCTTTAACCCTTTCGTTACTAACCTGGACATAGCTGGCCGAAAAATTTTTTGGTTCATAAGAC
The DNA here is from genome assembly GCF_046866305.1 of Octopus bimaculoides. Classification (NCBI taxonomy): domain Eukaryota; kingdom Metazoa; phylum Mollusca; class Cephalopoda; order Octopoda; family Octopodidae; genus Octopus; species Octopus bimaculoides. The sequence continues at coordinate 38,911,286 of NC_142939.1, forward strand.
CAACCCGGCCATAGCTGGCCGAGAGTACCCATTGTTATTTAAATGTAAATTTGAACCCAAATCTCATTATTACATTCGTTAAACACCTGATTTCACTTCGCAAACAGTTGAGTTATTGTATCCGACATTGTTTGGTGTGATATTTGAACTCAGTGAATTTTGGAAGACTTTTTCCCCACATTTTTCACGGCGTTAATTCTTTCAACTTTGAAATGAGCTTCAAAAGCACATGGTGAACAATAATGAATCGGATATTTCTGTATCTGAAACTGAAAGCAGCAATTCTGAAGACGCGACGGCGACAGTGAGAATGATTTTACACCAGAATGGAGTAAAGATTTAAAAAATATTTTTATTAACAATTTTTCTGGGGAGACAGGGATAGTCTTTCTCAGGAAGCGAAACCTTTAGACTTCTTTTTCATGCTTGTTTGAAATGATTACTGCGGAAACAAACCGTTACGCAGAATGTAAACAAGCCGGAAAAAAAGATAGCTTGTGGTTTCCTGCAACCGTAGATGAAATACGGGCATTTTTTGCCATAAATATTATTATGGGTATTAGACAGTTACCCAGAATAACAAATTACTGGAGCAATCAGGAACCTTTTGGCGATGAATGTTTCCAGTATTATGACGCGAGTACGATTCGTGAAGCTGAACCAATATTTACATGTGAGAGACACTAACAGTACCCCCAGTACGCGGAGAACCAAGCTTTGATACCTTATTTAAAATAAGACCCCTCATCGAATGCGTTCAAAGTGCATATAAAACATTTTACAAGCCTGAGAGATACTTATCCGTCGATGAGGGCATGGTGGGGTATAAAGGAAGAGTACGCTTCCGACAGTATATGCCAAGAAAGCCCACAAAATGGGGGATCAAAGTTTGGAAAATTTGTGAGGCAAATACTGGGTACTGCTGTGGATTTAACTTTTATACAGGAAAAAAGACAATAATGTTAGTCTGCATGGCCTAGGGTACGATGTGGTCTGGAATTTATCACGCCCATACCATAACCAGGGCAGTCAAACTAAAGCGTTTGAGCCGGTGACAAAAATAAAAAAATATTAGTCTGATAGGTGTAAAACAACTCGCTGGGAATGAATATGAAGAAAAAAAATGCACGCTCGCGAACGGGGTGGGTGGGGAGAGGGCTCGGAACATTCACCAGAGCCAAGAAACAAAAGAAAAATAGTGTAATAGAGGTAAAACGACTTGCTCTGAAATAATATCAAGAACACACACACACACATAACATTAGTCTAAATCCATGATTATTTTAGAATTTAATTGAAACCCATGAGGGGTGTATTTTGGTCAGAAATATAGTAATGAAAGGGTTAAAAAAGAAACAAAAAATTCCATGATCCCTCTTTTAAATAAGGCATTCCATGACACCAGAAATGTAATTCTCAGAATGGTGATAAAACGAAATATATATATAGTTGTACTTGTCAATATACACACAAAAGGGACCCTATCACAACTTCACCCAGGGTGAAGTTGAAAGGAGATAAAATGGGTATGAAAAAGTTGTTACGAAACTCACCAAAGCCTTTAACATTTCCTTTGTATCAGGATCAACTTCAATAATTCCATTCTGTTCAATAGCCGAGACCTGATTAATAAAAAAAAAAATCAATACCAAAATATATACAAGCTACACTGTTGAATAAACAACACTAATATAAAAAAAAAATCCCACAAAGAGTTAATTAAATTGTAAAGAGAGGGGAGAAATATCCTTAAAGAATTAGCTTACTTCTGGAACATAGTTGTCTCTCCTTTCACGTTCTTCTTCCTGCAGTTTAATGGAAATGCCACGTACGGGACCTTTCTGGATACGTTTCATCAAATGGGTTACAAACCTGAAAGCAACACAACCAGGATTTACACAAAAATATACATTTAACATTTTATGACCTCTTTCCAAAAATAAAACATTATTTGACTAAGGAATGGACATACCTTCCCAGACAATACTATCCAAGACAGCTTATAATTCATTTTGAATACCAACCTGCCCTGTGGTTCTGTGATAGAAACTGTAGACTGTATGACGCATGTGTCCGAACTGCCATGCTACACGGCAGTAAAACACGGGCCATGACTGCTGAGCGTTGAAAGAAATGAAGCTAGTATGATCCACTGGATGTGTAATGTCAGTGTGCATACATGACAGACAATGAGTGCCCTGAGAGAAAAGTTAGACCTAAGAAGCATCAAATATGGTGTGCAATAGAGACAACTGCACTGGTATGGCCATGTGTTACGTATGGATGACGACAGCTGTGCAAGGAAGTGCCACACCGTAATTGTGGAAGAGGTAGACCCAGGAAGACATGGGATGAGGTGGTGAAGCATGACCTTCAAACATTGGGCCTCACAGAGGCAGTGACAAGAGACGGAGACCTTTGGAGATATGCTGTGATTGAGAAAACCCAGAAACTAAAGTGAGATCGCAGCCATGGCTGATGCCAGTGTTGCATGTCTGGCCAATGTAAGAGTACCTTTGATGCGACAGGCAGTATGATATGCTTGAGAAAACCTGTTGAGTCAAGTAATACAAAAATCGTAGCTGTGGCCAGTGACCCTTGACTGGCTCCCGTTCCGGCGGCACGTAAAATGCATCATCCAAACGTGGTTGATGTCAGTGCAACCTGACTAGCAACCATATAATTTTTTCCCAATTGTTCAGGGTCTTGTTCTCTTTTTATTGTTAGAAGTATGGGACATCTGTTCTGTAACTGCCATGGCACATAAAAAGCACTATCCAAACATGAATAATGCCAGTGGCCCCAAACTGGCTCCCATGCCAGTGGAATGTAAAAGGCACCCACTACACTCTCGGAGTGGTTGGTGTTAGGAAGGGCATCCAGCTGTAGAAACATTGTCAGATCAGTTTGGAGCCTGGTGCAGCCGCTGGCTCTCCAGACCTCAGTCAAACCGTCAACCCATGCCAGCATGGAAAACGAACAATGATGATGAAACCTCCTGCTTCAAAATGATCTAAAAACACTAACAAAAGACAGGGAAACACCCTGGTCCATCAGGAATTACTGCTGAGAAGCTGAAGAAATCTGGTAGAGCTGGACATGGTTTTGTCACTCATATAGTTAATCAAGTTATTCAGAAAGGTGTAATCCCCAGTGACTGGTGTAGCAGCATCATAGCTGCTACAAGGGCAGGAGAGATACCCTGAGGAAGATAGGGACACATGCATGGCTTGTGAAAGCAGTACAGGCCATGTACAGGGGTGCTGTTAGTAAGTTAAATGTTGGCCATGGGTACAGTGATGAATTTAGTGTACAGATAGATATTCACCAAGGATCAGCCCCCTTCTATTCATCTTTGTCCTCCAAGCCATAGCAGAGGAATTTAAGACTGGAACTTCTTGCCCTCATAGAGAATCTCTAACAGAACTAGAAAAGAAATTCCAAGTACGGAAACAAAACCTGGAATCAAAGGGTCTAAACTAAACAAAGACCTTGGTCTTTGCTAAGCAAGGAAACAAACAGGATTCTCTACTCCATATGTAGGAAAAGTGTATTCAGAAATTCCATTCAGTGTAGCAAGTGCAAGCTATGTTAACAGAAAGTAGTGTTTATATGTGGAAGATGTACAAGGAGCCAATAAAAACTTCAGATACTTGGGAAATAGATTTTCTCAAATGCCTCTAAAGGGCTCTTTGAAAATAGTAGATAATTTCTGTTACCTAGGTGACCTAATTAGCAGAGGAGGAGGGTTTACTGAAAGTGTAACTGCTAGAATAATAATAGGATGGAGAAAGTTTAGAGAGCTTTTATCACTGTAAAAATGTTTTTCAAAAACAATGCATTTTTCAAGGAGGGGTGCGATACTGTATTAGCCCCCAGATATGACCACTTGGTTGATTTTCCCAGTAACACCAGGGATTAGAATTCTTCCTTTCCAAGAGAGTAGGAGATTTGGTTGTTAGATCTAATAGGTTGTGGAGAACATCTGTTGACCATTTTAAAGCTAGTATTTTAGTTCCATTGACCAATCAATTAGAAATTACCTTCCAGTAACCTGCTGGTTAATAATCTAATAGTTTATTTCTGGAATTAATAGGAAATTAGAAACATAAAATTATTTGAATTTTTCGTTTGCTGATAATTATGTTTACCACATTAGAACGTGGCTGGCACAGAGCTCGCCAAAATATATTTCACCCATGTTCCAATACTTAGACCACAAAGATTATTTACTAACAGTATTGAGGAAATTAAAGTATTTTTCATAAAGTACAAAAATGAAAACGAAGCACAGCAAAAGATAGTAATTGTTTCGTTGTTCTTACCATCAACAGAATTAATGTATAATTAAGAACAAAAATTGCATAAAAAACGTAAATAATACAAACTTAAAAAGTTGATAAGGAAATCATTTAACATATTCCAATCAATTTTAGGATTCCTTTCGAAAAAAGAAAAAGAAAATGTTTGACTCACCCAGCAATTTTGTTGCGAAGGGTCTTGCTAGGGATAATAGCAATTTCATCACATATCTTTTTGTTTGTATGAAAATCTAGGGTCATACGAGTGTAATATTTCTCGATAATAACACGTGCGGCTTTTTTCACGGTTTTAGTTCGTACAGCACCCTGCAACACAGGCAAACACGTTCGCTATTTAGAGACGGGCGACTAAAATTTGTTAAAATTTCTATACTGTTGGGCTTGAATACAATACAATAAACACACACATATATAAGATCGATAGAAAAGCTTCTTTTAGATAGTACTGATGGTAGAAATAAAATGAAGAATAATAGAGATAATGAGAGATTTATTATGCCTCGTTACTCACCATGATGGATTAATGTTGAGGAAATATGGAAAGGCCGGATGTAGAATTTGTTACCCAGAATTCAATTAAAATCACGGGAAATAACTTCTACAGCAACCGGAAGTAAAATAAAAGAGCATGGTGAATTTTTATGCAATGGATGAAAAACCCAGTAAACAATGAGCGACCAAGAAAGGACTATATGTAATCTGAACCTTTCCCCCACTTATTTATTAATTTTTTTACGGAATCCCACGTTTTAGGCTATGGAGATTCCGATTCTGAAAAAAAAATTTTTGAAAAATTTCAGTTACCCCCCCACCAAGCAGGCTATTTACATGCTAGAAATAACAGCCAAATCTCACAAAACTAGTGTTAGGGTTAGGTTTAGGGTTAGGGTTAGGGTCAGGGTTAGGGTTAGAGTCAGGGTTACGGTTAGGGTTAGGTTTACCCTGTGGATCTATATAAAAACCGGGGGGGGGGGGATCGAAATTTTGAAATTGAGATTTTTGAAAATTTTTTTCCAGAATCAGTTTCTCCATGGTCTGAAACATAGGATTCCGTAAAAAAAAACAAAATTTAAAAGGGGAGGGGGTATACCCAGATTACATATACTCCATCGACCTATGCCTGATGGCCATGATCGTGGCCTGTGACATTTTATGTGTTAAAGTTGACACCGTTCCTCTAAACAAAATATCTGTCTCGCTATTGTCTAAAATGCCCAATTTTTTTGATTTTTAAACCTCTGTAACTTTTTCCTCCATTTTTTTTTTCCAAAACATCATACCTTCATAGCAATTAGACTGAAAAACTTTATTATTACACCTGATTTTCAGATCTTTTACTGTCTTTTAAAACATGCATATTTTGTGAATGAAAAAAAAACTATAGTCATTCAAGCCAGAAAAACATGAGACATCATCATTATCAATCTGATCTGGCAAAGTTTCTACAGCTGCCTTTCCTAATGCCAACCACTCGAAGAGTCTAATAGGTGCTTTTACGTGCCATTGGCATGAGGGCAAGTCAGGCAGTTCTGGCAACGACCACTCTCAAAAGGTGTTTTTTACATACTACCTACATGGGAGTCAGTCCGGCAGCACTGGCAACAACCACGCTCAAATGTTGTATCAGTTTGTTTCAGTTATCTGCTCTTTTTCTATTTATATAATCAGGTCAGCACTGATACCAAGAAAGTACTCGTTCAAAGTTCTTTAGCAGTCTTCTTTTTGTCTTTCATTTTGTGAAGAAATCCAAATCGTGAAAGTAAGAAAGCAGTTATATTTTTTCTTCATTTTGTAATACTTGTATTACATATATTTGTGTATTTATATGTATATATATGTATGTGTGTTTGTGTATTTATATGTATATATATGTATGTGTTTGTGTATTTATATGTATATATATGTATGTGTGTTTGTGTATATATACATGTATATTTATATGCATGTATATATACACATACATGTATACATATATGGCATAACTACAGGGTTTTACCCCCCAGACTTTGAGAGGTCATAACTTTCAGAAAAATGAATTTTTTTTAATGAAATGTTCTACGCATATAGTATTAACTATTAGAATCCGAATATACAAAAATTTCCGGTGAAAGTTTTTTGGAATGGGGGTGGGGGACAATTGTCGGAAATTCCAACGGAGTCCACTTAAATTCCTCTTAACTTCCAGGAAAATTAATATTTAGTGGCAACAGAATAAATTCAATTTCAGTGTAAAATTTCCAAAGATAGAGTAAGGTTACCGAGAAAAGGATGCGAGCTAATGATAATTATAGAGTCGAGGGAAGTTGTGTCTTGTAGTTGGCTTTAGTCGTGTTGTCTTTTAGGTGGCTGACTGCTTGTGACTATATTGTAGATGTCCATTCCCTAACTGATTGAGTTGTCACGAGTTGCTTCGCTCTGTTGTCGCCAATAAGACAATGGGTTTAGCTGGTGGTCTTGTTATCTCTATTCTAGATTTGATGGAGTAGAAGAGGTCAGAAAGGGTCAAGTGCTGGAGACATCGTTTCGGCCGAGCTAAAGGCGTCTGGGACATATCTAACTGCTGTCAGATCAAAACCATTGTTCCACCATGGGAAAAGTTCTGACGCAGTGTTAATTCAAATTTGGATATACTGGATCGAATCCACTTCATGCACGTAAGATCCCTATAAGTGTTAACATTGAAATTTATTCTGTTGCCACTCAGGATGAATATTATGCAATGTCCTCCGTTTCGCTAGGATGAATTGTATGAAATCAGCCGTGACCAGGACCATCTCATTGAATGGCTGAAAAGATATGGACTTTTAGCAGCAGCGCATGTCTGTGACTGTGGCCACAATTGTTCATTTTCGAAATTTCGGCCAGTTCAAGATGGATATAGCTGGAAGTGTACTGGTCGACAGTGTCGAATACGCTTTTCTATTAGAAAAGGATCGTTTTTTCAAAAGAGCAATTTGCCCTTGAAAACAATACTATGTTTACTGTCTATACTGTTTACCCCTTACCTTACAAAGAAAATGCCAGTGTCCTTTTTAGCTTTGAATCTCCAGGTCTGATATGATAGTCCATAAATCAGAACCAGAAAAACAAATAAAATCAGTGACAGTTAAAAATCTTACTAACCTGTAAGGTCTGGCTAAGTCAAAATGGTTTTTTGTATTCCTCCTTTCTACTTGGAGAGTTTAGATTTAATTATAAAAATGTGTCCTTCTGTTCAAATTTAATTTCATTAAATTTCTAAATTTCTATGTCTTTGTGCAGCTGAAGATTGCTCAACATTTTATATTCGATGTAATGTTTACATTGCTCAATTAAATGGAGTTGCATGAAACAATCGTACTGCATTAACTTTGGATATCCTTGTTGCTTATTTTGATATATATATATATATATATATATATATATATATATATATATATCAAGCCCTCTATAATGCTGGGTACTCCCAGAGAATATCATATGTTAATAAGTTTAATTATAAACCGCCTAAAGCACCAACCATGAACATAAACCCACCATATAATCGAATTAGGAAATATAGAATTAACCCCCTGGATGGTGCTATAGAAAATAAAATAAGTTGAACATAAACAAAAGAACAGATATAACCAGTACGAATACTAATAGGCATAAGATCGAAAAGCATAAAAAGAATAATCATACAGATATTAGTTCACGCAAAGAAAACCCTAACGATAGGAATAATAATAGAAATAGAATAATTTCTAAGCAAAGTAAAAATAAATTATGCAACTACATATGGTATAACATACCATACAATGTAGCGGTCACAGGTAGATTATGTAAGAGGATATTCTCAATTATATCAAAGAACTTTCCACCCACTCACAAATATAGCAGTATCTTTTCAACTAAAACTATTAGAATCTCATATTCAACCCTCCCTAATATGAAATGTATTATATGTCCAACCCATGCTAGCATGGAAAGCGGACGTTAAATGATGATGATGATAACAAAACCAAAATAAAAAAAGCTAGATTAAGAATAATTAATAATTATCAGCCTAACACCGATAATCCTAGAACCTCCACTGATAGTATAAGAAATAATATTCCTGTAAATTATAACATACCTGATAGTAATAATAATAATAATTGTAATGACGACGACAATATTAGCCCACGTAAACATACCCAAATAACAAATAGCACAACAATAGATGAATCACTAAACCTAGACCCAACACAAAATAGCAGCACACCTTATAATCCTTCCGCATTAAATAATGACACTACCACTAATAATAGAATACCCAACTCAACCTCTAATAATAATCCTAATAATAATCAAGATAATAATTATACCAGCCACGATTCTAATAATATTACTAATAGAAATAATATGTATAATACCAATGTTAACGGCAGAACGAATCGAGGTGATGGAACTTCGAACAACCCAAATAGAGGTAGCAGCAATAATTATAACAACAATGTAAACGTAAACCCTAACCACCCGGGAACTGGCATAGATAATAATACTATAAGCAGTTACCCCACAAATGTAGGCATAAGACAACCTAACAAGTATAAAATCGGTTGCAATTGTGTAACATCTTCGACATATCCCTTACACGGAAACTGCTTAGCTAAAAACATAATATACTCCTGCGAAATTATCACGGAAACTAACACCCTCACATACCTTGGATGCTCTTCATCCTGGAAATCTAGGTTTTATAACCACGGATCTTCGTTTAGACTCAGACATAAGGCTAACAACACCTCATTATCTCGCAGAATTTGGGAGCTTAAGGACGACAAGATTAATTTTAACCTTAGATGGTCAATTGTTGGATCGGCCCCAACGTATAAAGATAATAGAACTGGTTGCCAGTTATGCTCCCTTGAACTTTTGAAAATTATTAAATTCCCCGATAAGAATAAGCTAGTTAATAAAAGGTCAGATTTCAAACCCTCCTGTATCCATAAAATGATGAAAACCTTTAGATATTATAACCCCTAAGTCCTCTCTTTTAGTTATATGCACTTCTACACCTCCTCTCATTAACTACTCCCACGTTAGATCCTGCCTACCACAACTCAGACACCTAATTAACAAAGCCCGTACTCTACCCCTAACCTAACTATGTACCTTAATAATTTTGTTTACCCTCGAATAGCTAGATTATGACCACATAATATACACACATTTTTAATAAAGCGGATCCATAATCCCAAACCTATGGATATAGTTCTACCTTTCAGTCACTGACTCGAAACTCTCCAATGACACTACAATACACAATAACACGAAATCATACTAATCAAGGCTTTTTTTATAATTTTTACCTTTGTTTTCTTTATTCTACTATTTTTATATTTTTATTTTTTATTTTTTATTTTATTTTTTATATTTTATTTGTTATTTTATTTTTTATATATATATATTTCATTTTTATTTTATCCAGTTTCAGCTCATGAGCTGTGGCCATGCCGGGGCACCGCCATTTTGTGTTGCTACACAGTTTACTTCAGGAATTGACATTTGGTGCATGAGAGAGTTTGATGCAGCTGCTCTCATCTGCGTCTCCTGCCGTGAAGTTGGTTCATCTGGGACACTTGACAGGAAGAGGTCCAGCCTTGTCTTGAAGACACCTACATCCACCGCATGCAGGTCTCTCAGGTCCTTCGGGAGGATATTGAAGAGCTGTGGACCTTTGAAGCCCAGGCTATTGCAGTATCTTGTCTTACATCTTGATGGCAAATTTGGAGTCCTTGGCACTATGCAATGGCGTCCAGTTCTTTTATTTGTGTAACTTTCGATGCCAAAGTTTGGGACAATACCTTCGAAGATCTTCCAGATGTATATTATGGCATATCTTTCTCGTCTACGCTCTAAGGAATAGAGTCTTAATCTCTTGAGTCTTTCCCAATAGCTTATATGCTGCATAGAGGCTATCTTCTTCGTGTAGCTTCGTTGGATTGCCTCAAGTTCTGAGATTAATTTGACACTGGTTGGTGACCATAGCTGAGAGCAATAGTCAAAGTGGCTTAAAACAAGTGTCTTCCAGAGCACCATCATGGTTTCCTGATCTCTTGTTCTAAAAGTCCTTAGAATCCATCCGGTCAGTCGCCTGCATTTCATTGACAATTTAGCAACATGAACATGAAAGGATGCATTATTACTCATGTAAATGCCCAGGTCTCGCACTGTCTCTGCCTCTGGGATTGCAGTCCCTCCAGGTCCAGTGTATTTCATGGGTTCTGCATTTAGTCTTGCATGCTGATAGCATAAGGCTTGAAACTTTTCAGCATTAAACTGCATGTTATTCTTTTCAGCCCACTTGTATATTTCATCCAGCTCACATTGCAGGTGCATAGTGTCTTCAGGGTTCTGTATTACCTGTGAGACTTTTGTGTCATCTGCATAACTTGTGACCGTGGCTCTCTGTGTGGCTGAGGGCATGTCTGAGAGGGCCATTATGAACAGTAATGGTCCCAAAACATTTATATATATATATAGATATATAGATTTTTTTTTTTTTCCTCAATTTTTATATATTTTATATTTTCACTTTATACTTTTACATTTTTATTTTATACTCTTTTATTTCTTTATTTATGTTTTAATTTTTTAATTTCTTTATTTAAAAATTTTTTTTATCTTTTAATTTTTATTTTTTATCTCATATTTTTTATTTTTTATTTCTTATTTTATTTCTTATTTTTTGCATTATTAATGTGGGTGCTATTATTTCCTATCACTATTATACTATATTACTACGGTTGAAATGCCCCCAATACTCTGTATTTTGAATTTTAACGTCCCTCTCCCATATACTTTATTTCCCTTTTCTTGTTGACATTTTCTAATTATTCATTCTTTAAGGTCTTATATGTTCTAATTACCCTTTCCACTTCCATCACCCATTCATCATCTAGATAAGCGTATGCACCAATATAATAGATAAGTTCGTATACTTAAGTTGTAATTCGCCTAGACTGACCACTCACCACAAGAATATCATATTTCAAGTTTACTCTAGCCTGACGCTACTTATTTACGACCCACCACTGATATAGGCAGACACTGCTCATATATATCTATCCCTTACGACCTTTAAGATCTCTGTATCTATATCTATTTATCTTTTTATCTTCTACATTTAGATTTTTCCTCACCACCCTTCTCCAACCCGTCTAAATAGCTTAGATGTATCTTACTTTACTATCCAGATTTTCTCTTATTGTTTCTTAGATTAACCACTCCACCGATTTGACTCCTTTTATTTTTATTTTTGTATGAATATCTGTGTATTATTTTTTTTCTTCTTAGTATTTTATATTCCTTACTTTATTTTATATTATTATTTCATTTTTGTTATATTGTTTTAACCACCAACTTATACCCTCCTTTAACACTACCCTTCTAACTAATATAAAATAGCATTGTTTACTTAGCGTTCACTACACACTGAATTGTGGCAAGGTATGGACGGATTCCGGAGTACCGAGGAAATTATGTATAAATATATCAAATTAAGAATTCTACGAGGTATATTACAATGCAAAATACCAAACGGAACCTCACCTCTTATATCTCATCTTTCTTCCTCCTTTAACGTCTATGTGATATAATTCTTGGGAGAGAATACATTTGCTGCTGAAGATAGCTTTATACTGTCAATTATACACTGATGTAACAACTATAAAGCTTGAAACACGTGTACCACAGAATCCTTTGTGTTTTGTTTTTATTTTTGCATTTACAATTTATATATATATATATATATATATATATATATATATATATATATATATATATATATATATATATATATATATTAAGTTCTTCACTTTAGTGAGAGTCTCTCGCTTTTCCTTTTCTTTAGTGGCAAGGTGTATATATAGTTTGGACTTCAGGTTCCAGTTGTACTCCTCCGTACACTCTTATGTTTCTCATTAGTTGGTCATCATCTATGGGCTTGTCATTCATAGAGATCCCATCAATCTATTCAGTCATGTCAAACTGTTTAGTTGTTGGGTGGTTGTATGGTAGTTGTATCATCCATGTTTGTTTCTCTTCAAAGTGTTGTACGCACCTGTTCTATACAGAGTTAAATTCACGACGGAATAGTTCTTTTAATTGTTTAAGATATGTTTTAGTCTTGATGCTTGTCCTTTCTTTAGGTTTAGTGCTTCGTCCGTTTTGTGAATCCTTTTCAGGTAAACCTTTAGTGAGATGCAGTCTCTAATGAAATGAAGCTGTTGCTTAGCTGTTATTTTTCTCAAGCAACAAGTAACGGCTTTCCTCAGAGTTTTGGTATATATATATATATATATTAAATATAAAGCTGAAGTTTTCTCTGTGTGTGGACAATTCTATACAACTGCAATTATCTTCTGAACCTTTCATCTGATTTCGTTGAAATTTTGTACAGAGCTTCGTCTGCCACCCAGCCAGGACTGCATCCATTTATTTTTTCAAAAATCGATATTGGGGCCTGTTGAGCAGTGCAAGAAGTGAGATTAGTTGTACTTAGGTGAGCTTTACTCAATCAACTTGTTAAGTGCACGCAAAGATTGCAGAAAATGCTGCAGTAATTAGGTATGAAAACGAGACGTTTTTTATTACTGGGCATAAACGTTTTCTTAGCTAATTTTCAAAAGGTTTTTGTACGTTGATTGGTCACGTTAGGGTGGTCATTTTGTTATCTTAGCTTATCTTAGCTTATCGTTTAACGTCCGCTTTCCATGCTAGCATGGGTTGGACGATTTGACTGAGGACTGGTGAAACCGGATGGCAACACCAGGCTCCAATCTAATTTGGCAGAGTTTCTACAGCTGGATGCCCTTCCTAACGCCAACCACTCAGAGAGTGTAGTGGGTGCTTTTACGCGTCACCCGCATGAAGGCCAGTCAGGCGGTACTGGCAACGGCCACGCTCGAAATGGTGTCTTTTATGTGCCAGCCGCACAAGAGCCAGTCCAGGGTCACTGGCAACGATCTCGCTCGAAAATCCTACAAAGGCCAGTCAGGCGGTACTGGCAACGGCCACGCTCAAAATGGTGCATCTTATATGCCACCCGCACAAGAGCCAGTCCAGAGGCACTGGCAACAATCTCACTTGGTTTGCCGGGTCTTCTCACGCACAGCATATTTCCAAAGGTCTCGGTCAGTAGTCATCGCCTCGGTGAGGCCCAATGTACAAAGCTCTTGCCTCACCACCTCAGCCCAGGTCTTCCTGGGCCTACCTCTTCTACGGGTTCCCTCAACTGTTAGGGTGTGGCACTTTTTCACGCAGCTATCCTCATCCATTCTCACCATATGGCCATACCACCACAACTGATGCTTCTAATGTTCAGCTTTTCTCTCAAGATACTTACACTCTGACGGGTATGCACACTGACATTACACATCCAACGGAGCATACTGGCTTCATTCCTTGCGAGCTTACGTATGTCCTCAGCAGTTACAGCCCATGTTTCACTGCCATGTAGCATGGCTGTTCATACACATGCGTCATACAGTCTGCCTTTTACTCTGAGTGACAGTCCCTTTGTCGCCAGCAGAGGTAAGAGCTCTCTAAACTTTGCCCAGGCTATTCTTATTCTAGCAGCTACACTTTCAGTGCACCCACCCCCACTACTAACTTGGTCACCCAGATAGCGGAAGCTATCGACTACCTCTAGTTTTTCACCCTGGAATGTGATAGGAGTTGTTTCCTGTTTGTTTACAGTCTTTATTGCACCTGAACATCTGCCACATACAAAAACTAACTTCCTAGTTAACCTTCCTTTGGTATTGCTGCACCTCTTATGTGTCCATAGCTTGCACCGGGTACATCTTATAGAGTTACTACCTACTCCTTTTCTACATACTGAGCAGGGCCATCTACCTGAAGGGGTTTGTGTTTTATCTACCTTCCTACTTATTAGGATTTTGGTTTTTGCTAGGTTGACTCTAAGGCCCTTCAATTCTAGACCTTGCTTCCACACCTGAAACTTCTCCTCTAGTTCTGATAGTGTCTCTGCAATTAGTGCAAGGTCATCAGCATAGAGGAGCTCCCAGGGGCAACCTGTCTTGAACTCCTCTGTGATCGCCTGGAGGACTATGATAAATAGGAGGGGGCTGAGGACGGAACCTTGGTGGACCCCTACCTCTATCCGGAATTCATTGCAGTACTCATTTCCAACCCTCACCTTACTGGCAGCATCTCTGTACATGGCTTGCACAGCTCTCACTAACCATTCTTCTATCCCAAGTTTCCTCATTGACCACCAGATAAGGGATCGAGGGACCCTGTCAAAGGCTTTCTCCATGTCAATGAAAGCCAGGTACAGAGGTTTATCCTTGGCTAGGTATTTCTCCTGCAGCTGTCTTACTAGAAATATGGCATCAGTAGTGCTTTTACCTGGCACCAACCCAAACTGCATCTCATCTAAATTGATTCGCTCCCTAATTAGTTGGGCTATGACCCTCTCCGTAACTTTCATAACCTGATCTAACAGCTCGATGCCTCTGTAGTTATTTGTATCTAAAGCGTCACCTTTGCCTTTGTAGCAGTTGACTATGGTGCTGCTACACCAGTCATTGGGTATGACTCCTTCGTGTAACACCTGGTTTGTAATACGGGTGACTAGATATTTTGAGCATCTCTGAAAAGAAAGCTTGCAATTGGCAGAATTCATAAGCAAAACAGTACCTGCAACCTGCAAACATAACACAAACTTTATGCGCTACCCAAAGGTAGGGGAGGGGATGGCCGAGGCCACTAGATGGGTTCCGGGAGACAGCCGAGGATGACAGAGGAATGAACTTCCGGTGCAGGATGACACAGAGGAATGAACTTCCGGTGGACGGCGGGTGTACCACCAGCCAGGAGAGAGACTTCTTAATCGTAGATTCTAAATATATGAGAGACAACAATGCTTAAATCATAATTTTTAAAAGAGCAATGGAACATAATAAAAATAAATAAATAGCACGAATTTAGGAAGCCTTTGTACAAGGAAAGATGGCTAAGCTTAGATCGTAATTTTAAAGGAAGGAGCGATAAGATTTTGAATAAAGTAAGGAAAATGAATAAGTATGAATTTAAGACAAAAACTGAGTTCAATTGAATTTCATGGAGAACAGACTAAAGCGCAAAAAGTTTGAGAAAAATGTTGAGGCCGTAAATAAATAAAAATCTCTATCTTATCTGCAGCATAATCTTGGAGACTTCGTCGTAGTTATGGCAGCGGAGAATAGATTGAGACAATTTAGAAGGGATTTCTTATTTATATACTGGGAATATATAGTCAACAATTTTTTTCTTATATAGTCGTTTTTTATAGGAAGTATAATAATAAATGTATCTTTTTTTAAGTTGATAGTAACTTTGACTGGCTCTAAAAAAAATGTGCATTATTCACCTAAATTGTTTGTAGAAAATAATGCAGGGCAGTTCAAACTTGGGTATCAGTTATGAAAAACGAAAGCATTATCACACTTATTGTATTTTGTTTTTATTGCATTCCTGTTTACAGACGTAAGATGTTGTTTCAGGATGTAAACTGTCAATTGTTGTAAAATTTTTGTTTTCACTCAGATTTATTTTCACTCATTGCACTTGAAATAAAAGGTGTGTTTCCTTGAGATTGTTTTTTTTGCATATTTCATGACCATCAATTCCAAAACTATTTATATGTTAAGTTTAACATTTGACTTTGTACTATTTATCATTTTGCTCATGATGTTAATACTTGAAAATATGTCATTACGTTAACAATATTATGGAAAAGTTCATTTAAGGGTTGGTCTTTGGTCTTTTTGACCACCATTGGTCCCATGATTTTATGACAGAATATTTTGTGAGGTTATATTTTCGTTCTATACCACCCCGTTTAAATTAACATTGAGGCTGTTTGGAGAACTTTCGCTTTCCCTATCCACAAGCGATTCCCTCCTGCTCAACATCTCAATATGTTAACTTAGAAGGGATTTCTGCTTTTACGTAGGATAACGAAAGACACAAAGATCGCTAAAATAGTGCCTAGAGTTTACATGGGTTTATATAAAGGATGGTTTTCCTCTCTGAATTAAAATGTGACTTTTGATAGGTTAACTAGCTGATTCAAGAGCAACTTAAACTGTCCAAAGGGCGGGTACTTCAGCTAGTATATTTATATATCATCATCATCGTTTAACGTGTGTTTTCAATGCTGGCCTGGGTTGGATGGTTTGACTGAGGTCTGGAGAGCCAGCAGCTGCACCAGGCTCCAATCTGATCTGGCAATGTTTCTACAGCTGAATGCCCTTCCTAATGCTAATCACTCTGAGAGTATATTGGGTACTTTTTATGTGCCACTGTCACGGGGGTCAGTCTAGGGGTATTGGCATTGACCACATTCGGTTGGTGCTTTTTATGTGCCATCGGCATGGGAGCCAGCCAGGGGCACCGGTCCCAGCTACGATATTGGTTTTACTTGACTCAACAGGTCTTTTCAAGCATATCATATTGCCCGAAACATCAGGGTATTCTTAACAGGGCCAGACATGTGTGGTTGCGATCTCACTTTAGTTGCCGGGTCTTCTCAATCACAGCATATCTCCAAAGGTCCCGGTCTCCTGTCATTGCCTCTGTGAGGCCCAATGTTCGAAGGTCATGCTTTACCACTTCATCCCATCTCTTCCTCGGTCTACCTCTTCCACAGGTTCCTTCTGCAGATAGGGAGTGACACTTCCTCACACAGCTTTCTTCATTCATATGTAACACATGGCCATACCAGCACAGTCGCCTCTCTTGCACACCACATTTCATGCTTCTAATGCCCAACTTTGCTGTCAGGGCCCTTATACTCTGTCATGTATGCACACTGACATTATACATCCAGCGGATCATACTGGCTTCATTTCTTTCAAGTCTACACATGTCCTCAGCATTCATGGCCCATGTTTCACTACCATGTAGCATGGCAGTTTATACACATGCATCATACAGTCTATCTTTCACCCTGAGCAAGAGGCCCTTAGTTACTAGCAAAGGTAGGAGCTCTCTGAACTTTTCCCAGGCTATTCTTACTCTAGTCACTCCTCTCTCAGAGCCCCCACTACAAACTTGGTCACCTAGGTAGCTGAAACTATTAACTACTTCTAGTTTCTCCCCCGACATGTGATGGAATCATGTGTGTGTATATGCATTTTTCTAAATCTTGTACGACTCTATTGCTGTCTATCTGCCCTTTCACGCTTATTCGTTCATTCCACTCTTCGTTCTTTTGTTCCCCCTCTCTCACATTTCCTTGCCTTCTTTTCTTGCTCACTTTCCCTCCACTTTTCACTTCACTGTGTCCCTGTCATTTTTTCTTGCGCCTCCATAATTCTTTTGTCCTTCTGCGTCTACCTCTCTCTCTTCTCTTCCCATGTGACCGGCGTTCGGCCAAGCCTGATCTTTCTTTCTTGGCCGGCCGTTGTCCGTGCAACATCAGTATTCCTCCCTGTGCCTGTGAAATCTTGTATCTCTGCTGTAAGGCTTTATTTCCACACACGCCAGCTTAATTTAATTTGTCCTTAGTCGAAAGACACCTGTTGTTATGTCCTGTTATTATTTTTATTGTATTTGTGTAACATTGTTCATTTTTTTCCGTCCTTATTTTTGTATACATTCGGTGCTTTCTTCCGAGGAATCTAATGCTCTTGGCTTAGTTTTTCCTTGGGGCTGGCCAGATTGGAGCAATGTCGAGTATAACCAGCCAAAATTGTAAAGATAATCTGGAACTCAACTGAGGAAAGAAAACTCCGAATGACCTGTCCTTGTTTTCTTTGTATCGTCTATCTGGATGTTTTATTGTCCCATTTTTGTATCACCTAACTGTCCGGACGCTTTGCGTTCTTGTCCTATTTTGTATTTTTTTTTTATTTATATATATATATATATATATATATATATAACAATTGCAGTGTGGAAGATGTTTATAAGCCATTTAAGAAACACACAAAAACCGTTAGATTCACTTCAACATTTAAATTTAATTTGCCAAAATATTTTCGTCACTTTGAGACCGCGACCTGTTCACTGACAAAATTCTGTGCTGCATCACGGAATTTTGTCAGTGAACTGGTCGCGGCCTCAAAGTGATGAAAATATTTTGGCAAATTAAATTTAAATGCGGAAGTGAATCTAATGGTTTTTATGTGTTTCTTAAATGGCTTATAAACATCTTCCATGCTGCAATTGTTTTTGTTCCAGCACACGATCTCAAATCAAGTCACTTGGTATGCAAGTACATCTCCTTAATATATATATATATATATATATATATATATATATACATATATATCATCATCATCATCATCATCATCATCATCGTTTAACGTCCGCTTTCCATGCTAGCATGGGTTGGATGATTTGACTGAGGACTGGTGAAACCGGATGACAACACCAGGCTCCAATCTAATTTGGCAGAGTTTCTACAGCTGGATGCCCTTCCTAACACCAACCACTCAGAGAGTGTAGTGGGTGCTTTTACGTGTCACCCGCACGAAACGGCCACGCTCGAAATGGTGTCTTTTATGTGCCACCCGCACAAGCCAGTCCAGAGGCACTGGCAACGATCTCGCTCGAAAATCCTACAGGAGCCAGTCAGGCGGTACTGGCAACGGCCACGCTCAAAATGGTGCATCTCATGTGCCACCCGCACAAGAGCCAGTCCAAGGGCACTGGCAACGATCTTACTTGGCTTGCCGGGTCTTCTCACGCACAGCACATTTCCAAAGGTCTCGGTCAGTAGTCATCGCCTCGGTGAGGCCCAATGTACAAAGCTCTTGCCTCACCACCTCAGCCCAGGTCTTCCTGAGCCTACCTCTTCCACGGGTTCCCTCAACTGTTAGGGTGTGGCACTTTTTCACGCAGCTATCCTCATCCATTCTCACCACATGTCCATACCAGCGCAATTGTCTCTCTTGCACACCACAACTGATGCTTCTAATGTTCAGCTTTTCTCTCAAGATACTTACACTCTGACGGGTATTCACATTGACATTACACATCCAACGGAGCATACTGGCTTCATTCCTTGCGAGCTTACGTATGTCCTCAGCAGTTACAGCCCATGTTTCACTGCCATGTAGCATGGCTGTTCGTACGCATGCGTCATACAGTTTGCCTTTTACTCTGAGTGAGAGTCCCTTTGTCGCCAGCAGGGGTAAGAGCTCTCTAAACTTTGCCCAGGCTATTCTTATTCTAGCAGCTACACTTTCAGCGCACCCACCCCCACTACTAACTTGGTCGCCCAGATAACGGAAGCTATCGACTACCTCTAGTTTTTCACCCTGGAATGAGATAGAAGTTGTTTCCTGTTTGTTTACTGTCTTTATTGCACCTGAACATCTGTCACAAACAAAAACTAACTTCCTAGTTAACCTGCCTTTGATGTTGCTGCACCTCTTATGTGTCCATAGCTTGCACCGGGTACATCTTATAGAGTTACTACCTACTCCTTTAGTGCATACTGAGCAGGGCCATCTACCTGAAGGGGTTTGTGTTTTATCTACCTTCCTACTTATTAGGATTTTGGTTTTTGCTAGGTTGACTCTAAGGCCCTTCAATTCTAGACCTTGCTTCCACACCTGAAACTTCTCCTCTAGTTCTGATAGTGACTCCGCAATTAGGGCAAGGTCATCAGCATAGAGGAGCTCCCAGGGGCAACCTGTCTTGAACTCCTCTGTGATTGCCTGGAGAACTATGATAAATAAGAGGGGGCTGAAGACGGAACCTTGGTAGACCCCTACCTCTACCCGGAATTCATTGCTGTACTCATTTCCAACCCTCACCTTACTGGCAGCATCTCTGTACATGACTCGCACAGCTCTCACTAACCATTCTTCTATCCCAAGTTTCCTCATTGACCACCAGATAAGGGATCGGGGGACCCTGTCAAAGGCTTTCTCCATGTCAACGAAAGCCAGGTACAGAGGTTTATCCTTAGCTAGGTATTTCTCCTGCAGCTGTCTCACTAGAAATAAGGCATCAGTAGTGCTTTTACCTGGCACGAACCCAAACTGCATCTCATCTAAATTGATTCGCTCCCTAATTAGTTGGGCTATGACCCTCTCTGTAACTTTCATAACCTGATCTAACAGCTTGATGCCTCTGTAATTATTTGTATCTAAAGCGTCACCTTTACCTTTGTAGCAGTTGACTATGATGCTGCTACACCAGTCATTGGGTATGACTCCTTCGTGTATCACCTGGTTCGTAATACGGGTGACTAGGCTATAGCCAACACTGCCAGATATTTTGAGCATCTCTGCAGTGATTCCTGATGGGCCGGGGGTTTTCCTGGTCTTCATACTCTTAATTGCTTTATCTACCCTGGTACTATCAACTCGGATAGCTGGTCCCTCTATTGGGTCGACATACGGCAGGCTCTCTTCCTCCCATTCATTCTCTTTATTAAGCAATCTATCGTAGTGGCATCTCCAGACCTCTTTCTTTGCATCCTCATTTAGTGCAAGCGTACCATCATCCATGCGAACACATTTCTCTCCTACAACATCACTATTCTCTCTCCTACACTGTCTTGCAACATGAAATACCTCGAGTCTTTGGTCCTCATGGCGCAGAACATTGGCAAATCTTTTCTTATCTGCTTCCCCTCTGGCTAAATAAACCTGTCGCCTAGCCTCCCTTCTGGCACATTGGTACAATTCCCTGCTACCACCGTTCTTCCAGTCCTTCCAAGCCTGTTTCTTTTGTCTAATAGCCCTGTCTACCTCCTTGTTCCACCACCACGTTACTCTGGGTCGGGAGGGGACCTTACACCACCCACAAATCTGGTCGGTGGCTTTCAACAGGTTGTCCCGCAGAAATCTCCAATTGTCTTCCACGTTGTATGATGCTATATCCCCTTCTATTTCGTTAAATGCTTCAAGTAACTTGTCTCTAAGTCTCTGTCCATTTGCAGGGTCTTTAAGCTTCCACACCCTTCTCCTCCAAGCCGGTCTAATTCTGGGCACCCATTCTGCCTTGATCCCAAAGTCGCTAACTACTAATCTATGTTGTGGGGTACATTCTTCGCCAGACAAGGTTTTGGTATTTATAAGCCGCCCTCTTTCCGTATTTCTGGCGAGGATGTAGTCGATTTGGCTAGAGTGTCTGCCGGAGCGGTAGGTGACTAGGTGACTGGCAGGTTTCCTGAAGTTGGTATATACATACATACATATTTACATACATATATATACATATATATATATATATATGTATATACATGTATGTAAATCTATATGTAGTCGTATACATGTGTGTCTGTCTGTGTTTGTACTCCCCCCACCATCGCTTGACAACGGATGTTGCTGTGTTTACGTCCCCATAACTTAGCCGTTTTGCAAAACACTCCGATAGAATAAGTACCAGGTTTACAAAGAATAAATCCTGGGGTCGATTTCTTTGACTAAAGGCTGTGCTCCAGCATGTCCGCAGTCACATGACCGAAACAAGTAAAACAATAAAAAACTATGCCATTTTAATCCCAAGCAATGCTGGGTATCTCTGTTAGTTACTCCCTAAAGATTAATTATCATTCTTAATGAATTGGGCTGTTATTTTTAGTTGACTGAGACCTGATTCTAAATGAACTTGAAGATCACATCAATCCATCCATAAATAATAGGAAGAACCTGGTAGCAGCAGAGGAAAGAATCATACTGCTACCATTAATAATATAGGAAGGAATCCTATTTTTATCTTTAACCCTTTAGCATTCAGATTATTCAGTCAGATGTAATCCTCATTTATTCATATTGCTTTGAATTTATCATGCATCATCTCATAGGTTTGAGATTTTGATGGTGTGTTTGCATATTTTTAGAATGACATTGCAGGGTAGATGTGAAAGGCTGGAACTGGCCAGATATGGTTGGTTTAAATGCTAGAAGGTGAATAGTACTACTCACTGCATTCCTCACCATTCATCTGCCACTCACAAACTTGAGGGTGCACCCTGATATATTCCCACTACCATTGTCTCTCTTTTTCAAACTGGGGTAACCCTGTGCCTTCCTTCCATAAGACACCTGGACCTGTCTCTCTATTATACTTTAACCACTCATCACCCGGAACAAGACCGCTTCCCTCAATACACTTCACCTCCATTAAGGGGGTCTTGTCTTACAAGTTATTCATTGGCCTCACTGGTGCTGGTGCTACTCTGTAAAATGGTTAGCATTGAGATAGACAGACAGCCATAGAAACCACACCAAAGCAGACAACTCATGCCAGCATGCAAAACAAACATTAATGCATTCATGCCGATTGTCCATTTAAACTGACATTTAATTTATAAGGGTGTAAAACAAATACTTGATACAAATTGTGATTTGTATATGATCTGTATGAAAGAATGAAACATGTTCTTAACGCGTATGCAGTCTGTTTGAACAAATGCTTGATCCATAACTTGTAACAACCACAGTTGTGCAACATGGTGAGTACAAGCTGCATGCGCAATTTCATTCACTAGAAAAATTTCGGCACGATTGGGTTAAATCAGTGCTTCTCAACCATTTTTTTTGCCTACGGACCCTTTTGATTTTACTCTTCTGCACCCCCAGGTTAAAATAAGATTGTATTACATGTTTACAAGTAAATGTTATCAGGAATTGTATCAAAAAATTATTAAAATATTTTGTGTCTTGTAGAAGTATGAGCAATTTATTGCTCATAAACTTTAACAAGATCTAATATAGAAAGCCTCCCCACCACTGGGTCATGTGGACCCTGGTTGAGAACTGTTACATTAAATGATGATGATGATGATAGAATCCTACTACTATCTACAATAGTACAGGAAGGAATGATATGGCGGTTTGTGATAAGCACTGATGCTTGTTCAAACTGTTGCTTGATTAGCCAAAGCTTATCAAGAACCAAATAATAAGAAATGTATTTTCCTGATATAATTCCTATTTTGACTATTTCAATATTGTAAAGAAGACATCATCATCATCATCATTATTTAATGTCTCTTTTCCATACTGGCATGGGTTGGATGGTTTGACAGGAGCTGGCTAGGCAGAAGACTGCACCAAGTTTCACTGCCTGTTTGGCAGGGTTTTCACAGCTGGAGGCCTTCCTATCATCAACCACCTTACAGAGTAGACATGGCCAATGCTACAAATGAATTACTTTTAGATCTTATTGAATATCTTTTTACTTCCAGAAAATGGCTCTGAAAGGATTAACAGTTTTGGAGTTTGCTGGCTTGGCACCAGCTCCATTCTGTGGAATGATTATGGCAGATTTTGGAGCCAGAGTGATTAGAATAGACCGTGTGAGTAAATTTATTTTCTAGTTTTTCTTTATTTTTTTTATTAACTTTTTTTTGTACGCTTTTAATTGTCTTTGTATCCATTTGGGTTTGCACATGGTTGATAAAAGCCAGAAAACTTGAGTGGTGTGGTGAGGAAGGGGACAATTACAAATTGAATTGAACTCAATCTGTGCCTGAGAGGAAAGTCAAACTTGATCCTGGAGGCGTTAGAACTCATAATACAGAGAACTAGAACATCATAAAACATTTTTCCTGGTGACTCTAACAATTGTGCCAACCCACCATTCATCTTCATCATCATCAAACATCTGTTGTCCATGCTAGCATGGGTTGGACGGTTTGACCAGGGCTGGTAAGCTGAGGAGCTGCACCAGACTCCAGTCTTATTTGGCATGGATTCTATGGCTAATAATAAAAATTATGATGACAGTAGTAGTAGTAGTAGTAGTAGTAGTGCAGCAGCAGCAGCAGCAGCAGTAGTAGTAATAATAATTACTTCTACTCTAGGCACAAGGCCTTGAAAATTTGGGGGGAAGGGGGCTAGTTGATTATATTGACCCCAGTGCATAACTAGTACTTATTTCATTGACCCTGAAAGGATGAAAGGCAAAGTCAACCTCAGCAAAATTTTAACTCAGAATGTAGTGGCAGATGAAATACCGCTAAGCATTTCCCCCGGTGTGCTAACGATTCTGCTAATTCACCACCTTAATAATAATAATAATAATAATAATAATAATAATAATAATAATAATAATAATTATTATTATAATTATAATAATGGTTTCAAATTTTGCCACAAGGGCATCAATCTTGAGGGAAGAGATAATAATAATAATAATAATAACCCTTTTTACGAAAGGCACAGGGCCTGAAATTTTGGGAGAGGGGCTAGTCGATTACATCGACCCCAGTGTTTCACTGGTACTTAATTTATCAACCCTGAAAGGATGAAAGGCAAAGACGACTTTGGCGGAATTTGAACTCAGAACATAGCAACGGGTGAAAAACTGCTAAGCATTTCGTCCAGTTTGCTAACAATTCTGCCAGCTCATTGCCTTAATAATAATAATAATCATAATCATAATAATAATAATAATAATAATTTCAAATTTTGCCACAAGGGTAGCAATTTTAGGGGAGGGGATGAGTCAATTACATCGACTCCAGTGTTTACCTGGTACTTATTTTATTGACTCCAAAAGGATGAAAGGCAAAGTTGACCTCGGTGTAATTTGAACTCAGAATGTAGTGACGGGTGAAATACTGCTAAGCATTTCGTCCAGCGTGCTAACAATTCTGCCAGTTCACCACCTTAATGGTAGTAATAATAATAATAAAAATGATAATAATAATAATAGTAATAATAATAAATGCCCTGATGCGGTATCAGGCAGTGGCTCTCATGGTTTCTGTTCTTAACTGATTGGAAGTGTTATCACGTACATGTTTTGTCTTGGCATAAAAGAATGGGCTACAGCAAATATTCTGCTCAATACCACAGATTTACATGTCAGTTCATTGACCTTAACCAGTTGAGCATGTCCCTTATTGGCTGACGATATGTGCATCTCTGATCACGACAGAAGTAGTGTGGGGAGCATCATAGCCATGTGTTGAAAAGAATTCTTTGGGGTTTGGATAATTCACCTCTGAAAACGTGGGTGTTTTGTTCAACATCCTTAAACAGCCCTTATTCAGGGACCTTTTGAGTAGGATGGACAACTTAATCTGAAGAAAATTTTAACTGGGCCATAATAATAATAATAATAATAATAATAATAATAATAATAATCTAAAAGGATCTGGAAATAGAGGTAACTCGAATGTGGAGCCTAAAAATAGAGACATTTCTTATCATAGTATGCACATTGGGTATGATAAAAATATATTCAAACAAATGCATAACAAAAATACCAGGACTAACAAGTATATATTAGGTTGGCAACTAAGTTCCCACCGTTTTTTAAAATTAAAATTTTTTAAAAGGTTTAATAAAATATAACTAATTAAACAATAATGTATTCACCCTTGTTGTTTACAACTTCTTCCCAACGTTCAACAAGATTTTCAATGCCTTGTTGGTAGAAATCACCTGATTCCAATCGAAAAATTGATCCAGTCAAACTCTCAATTCTGCATCAGTATTGAACGAAACTCCATGCATAGCATTTGAAAGAGATCAAAAGAGGTGGAAATCCATTGGCGTCAAATCAGGAGAGTACAGCAGGTGTGGCAGCACTTCCCAGCCATGCATTTTAATGGCTTCCTTGGTCATATTGGTGATATAAGGGCAGGTATTGTCATGCAGTAGAAAAACTCCATGCTGCAGATTAGGTCTTTTCTCTTGAATAGCAGTGTTGAGTTGTTCCATCTGTTGAACATAGAGTTCCGCGTTGACCGTTTGGTTCCGTTCAAGCAATTCGTAATGGATAATCCCTTCCCAGTCCCTCCACATGCACAACATCATTTTATGCGGATGAAGATCTTGTTTCACGTGTGATGTTGCTTGTTTATTGGGGCTAAGCCATTCCTTACGCTGTTTCATATTGATGTACAGGCACCATTTTTCGTTGCCAGTAATGATCCGGTACAGAAATCGTT
Organism: Octopus bimaculoides; assembly: GCF_046866305.1. Taxonomy (NCBI): domain Eukaryota; kingdom Metazoa; phylum Mollusca; class Cephalopoda; order Octopoda; family Octopodidae; genus Octopus; species Octopus bimaculoides. Next base: position 38,937,491 of record NC_142939.1, read on the forward strand.
GCTTGTGTCCATGAGTTGAGCGGTGACAAGCAAGCAAACCAGTGGAGATTGTGGCTCGTTGATTTTTGTTGTTGTCACTTAAATCATGCAGAACCCATGCTCCATACTTCTGAACCTTTCCCATCAAGTGAAGATGCTTCTCTATAGCAGTATGGGAGCATTCCATTTTCTCTGCCAGTTCCCTTGTCGTTTGAAGAGAATTTTCATGCAAAAGTTGGTTTAATCACTCTTCATCGAACTCAACTGGACAGCCAGAAAGAGGTGAGTCTTTGAGGTCAAAATTTCCATTTTTGAACTTGGCATACCAATCACGAGTGGTTCTTTCAGCCATGGCACCCTCTCCATACACAGCACAAATGCAGTGAGCAACTTTTGTGGCCTGAGAACCTTGATTAAAAGCAAAAAGAAGGAGGTGTTGAAAATGCTCGTTTTTCTTAACTTGACATCCCATTTTAATGATCTGAAAATAAACAAAAATTAACTAAAATTAACTAGAAAAAAATCAAAATAGATTCCAAAATGATTCAAAAATAGAATTCTTGCAAAAAAATAGATTCCAAAATTTAAAAAAAACGGCGGGAACTTACTTGCCAACCCAATATAACATACAGAAAATAGCACTACTAGGCACTGTGCACATCCTACGTAAAACACTTTCAATACAGTAACAATAAGAGCATCGCAACACACCTCAGCACATATCCAAGGCACACAAAGCTGTGCTCAGTAATGCAGTGAAAGCATGTGATAAAAATATGACTACTGATATAATAATAATAATAATGGTAGTAGTAGTCATTTATTGTCAGTTTTTATTGACATAAAAGTGCTGAAGTATGATAAAGAGACAGATGTACAAAAATATGCAATGTATGCACAATATGATAAACATGATCAACGTCAGACTGAGCCCATCATCATCATCAACCTTTGAAGATTACTGTCCTGAGTTCTGGAACTCACAGGGCCAGCTACCTGATATGAAGCCAGTTACCTGATTACCATGTGACTGCGATCGCAGCATTTTCCTCGAAGAGGATGCCAGGTTGTCAAATGTTATTCATTTATGGCTGAGTGGACTTGGAGCAACGTAAAATGAAATGTTTTGCTACCACAACCTTGTGATGATGAGTGCAACCCTCTAATCACTAGGCTATGTGACTTCACTGGACAAAGATCTGGGATCATTAAAATCAACTTCCATCCATTGAGAAAGATGCTCCTGTATGGCTACAGGTCAGTGAGTGCAACTAATGCAAGAAATATAAGATGTTTCTGTATTTATGAGTGATTTCCATCATCTGTTGCAGCCTCAACCTCAGTATTCAAATGATATGTTGGGTCGTGGCAAAGAATCAATATGTGTTGACATCAAGAAACCCAGTGGAACGCAAATAATCAAAAGATTGTGTCAGATGTCTGATGTCCTCATTGAACCTTTCCGAACAGGTAGAGTCTCTCTTATTCTTTTTTTTTTTTTTATTTGTTTCAGTCATTGTGACTGCGGCCATGCTGGAGCACCACCTTTAGTTCAATAAATCGACCCCAGGACTTATTCTTTGTAAGCTTAGTGCTTATTCTATCAGTGTCTTTTGCTAAACCGCTAAGTTACAAGGACGTAAACACACCAACATCAGTTGTCAAGCGATGGTAGGAGGACAAGCACACACACACAAGCATATACATACATACATACATACATACATATATGTATATATATCATTATCATCATCATCATCGTTTAACGTCCGCTTTCCATGCTAGCATGGGTTGGACGATTTGACTGAGGACTGGTGAAACCGGATGGCAACATCAGCCTCCAATCTGATTTGGCAAAGTTTCTACAGCTGGATGCCCTTCCTAACACCAACCACTCAGTGTAGTGGGTGCTTTTACGTGTCACCCGCACGAAGGCCAGTCAGGCGGTCCTGGCAACGGCCATGCTCAAAATGGTGTATTTTATGTGCCACCCACACAAGAGCCAGTCCAGGGGCACTGGTAACGATCTCGCTCGAAAATCCTATGAAGGCCAGTCAGGCGGTACTGGCAATGGCCACACTCAAAATGGTGTAATTTATGTGCCACTCACACAACAGCCAGTCCAGCGGCACTGGCAATGATCTCGCTCGAAAATCCTACGAAGGCCAGTCAGGCGGTACTGGCAACGGCCACGCTCAAAATGGTGTATTTTATGTGTATTTTATATATATATATATATATATATATATATATATATAAACAAAAGTAAATGAGTATATGCATATATACGTACAGGTATGTGCATACCGACATCCACCTGTATGTATAGGTGCATATCTGGGTACAGGACATTGCAAACAAACGTAGACGAGAACACACGAGCCACATAGAGAACATTCTACTTCATCAGCTACCCACGTTTTAACACCGGCGTTTCGACGAGCTTCGGGCAGGACGCATCGTTAAAACGGCTCGTCCCATGGATCGCAGATTAAATTTGTATAAGCAAATTAAATCTAGCCATGGAGGAATGTAGTGGCGGACAAAAAACAAGACAGGAAAACAAACAGAAAAGGCTTTACGGCCAGACGAGAAAAATTATGTGTGTATGAACGCGATGAGGCACGGAACCGAGAGAGACAAAGTGGTGGCGTGCGTTACTTGGCGAAAGCCAAGGAAGGAAAGGATTATTGACCGGAAGCATGTGACCATGCCGGTGTAAAGGGAAGAGAGAGAGTGGTAGAGGGAGGAAGTAGAAGAATAGGTGAGCAACGAGAGGAAAGTTTGGACGTGATGTACAGGAATTATATATTAGAAAAAATAATAAGGTACTCAGATATCTGGATGGTTGTACATTTACAGATTTTTATTAATATATCACATGTTTTATAAATATTAGCCTATTCTTGTATGTTTTTCAAATATATATCATCATCGTTTAACGTCCGCTTGCCATGCTAGCATGGGTTGGACGATTTGACTGAGGACTGGTGAAACCGGATGGCAACACCAGGCTCCAATCTGATTTGGCAGAGTTTCTACAGCTGGATACCCTTTCTAACGCCAACCACTCAGAGAGTGTAGTGGGTGCTTTTACGTGTCACCTGCATGAAGGCCAGTCAGGCGAGATGATATATTTATACCTAATTATAGTGTCTTTGAATTTTTACTCAGAAGAATATACCCTAGTGAGCTTTTTGGCCTAATACCATAGTAGAAGACACTTGTCCAAAGGGCCATGCAGTGGGACTGAACCCAGACATATGTGACTGGGAAGCAAAATTCTTACCATATAGCTACCCCTCTTCCTATAGTCTCTTGATTTCTCTCTATGCTGATCACTCTTTTAAGTCTTGCTAACTGCGTAGAATATCGTTAACTGATAAGACCCAACAAGACTGAAGCATGTCTGTTACTTTCAACAATTGCTTTTAAAGACATGAACATCTCAAATCACTACTTTTTTTTTTCGAAAATATGGAGTTATCTCCCTTATCAGATTTAATCTTCTCCAATGATGTTTAAAAAATTTTATATCTCAATTATGTATGTGAAATCCTACTGTATGTGTATTTAGCATGGAAGACAGCCCCTTAAGCATTGTCCTTCGTTCTTGTTCCTTATTCATATTGCTATTTCATTTTCTAGGGGTCATGGAAAAACATGGTTTGGGACCTGACAGTTTATTGTCTGTTAATCCAAGATTGATTTATACCAGACTTTCTGGCTTTGGACAGAATGGCTCTTTGGCACGAAGAGTAGGACATGACATCAATTTTCTTGCCATATCTGGTAAGAATGGCTTTATTCTTGCTTTTTAATGATTTTAGGTGAGTAACTGTGTGTGTGTGTGTGTGTGTGTGATTAAGAACAAACATATTTTCTGATACAGTTCTACATTTAAGAGATGAGGAATTATTTACATTATTTACATTTGACGGATATTTGTCCTCATCTTGTTTGTTGTTAACACAACGTTTCAGCTGATATACCCTCCAGCCTTCATCAGATGTCTTGGAGAAATTTCGAACCTGGGTTCTCATTCCTAAAGTACTTTTCATCGTCGTCACCATCACCTCCACCGCCGCCACTGCTGCTGCTGTTGTTGTTGTTCAGGTCACTGCTTGAAATCGAACTCAGAATCTTGGGGTTAGTAGCATATAGCGTAGTGGTTAAGAGCATGGATATTTTTCAGTTCTATCGATTGCAGTATATGCTTATAAATAGTAGCATTATCTTCACCACTATCATTTAGCATTTGTTTTCCATGCTGGCATAGGTTGGACAGTTTGACCGTAGCTGGCCAGGCTCCAACTGTCTGTTGTGGCAGCATTTGAAATTGCATTTGCAGTCTGTACCTTTTTAGTTCATACCTCACCTTTCTATCATCTTTTATTCTCATAGAAATAGTTTGAAAGCACTTTTTTTAATTGCATCACTTTTCCTCATGGATTACTCTAAAGAAATGTCAGCATGTATTGTAGATGAGACATTTTCTTTTTCTTGCATTTCAACTGCTCCCAAAATAGGGATGCACCTTATCCCTTTGGTATTCAGACTACAATTTCAAACATAATGCTTATGTTTCCACATCATTTTAAATTAATCATGCATTATTTCATAGCTTTGAGAATTTGATGATGTGATTGTTTCTTTCTAAAATGACATTATAGAGTAGGTGTGAAAGGCCAGAGATGACCAGTTTGGAAATAAAACAGGTAGAATATTTTAGCTGGATATGACTGGTTTAAATGCCAAAGGGTTATCCATGAGTGCATGTTATGCATGGATAAATATGGTAAGAACCCATCATCAACTGATGAGTTTCACTTAATTTTGTCATAGATAAGAAAGAAACACTAGCTGAACAATTATTCTATGTTTGTACCTTTTTAGTTCATACTTCAACTTTCTATCATCTTTTATTCTCATATAAGGGGATGTATTGAAATAGTTTGAGGTCCTAAGACTATCAGCAGTATGGTGTGGGGGAAGGGCCAAACTGGGTAGCCACTTTATATGCACATGTTTGCTGTAGTGGAAGGTATATTAGATTTAAAGAGTTGGGTGGGGAGAAACAGTCAAAACCCACATTACACCATTGAACACTACTATCCCACCTCTTTTTCTCTCTCTTGCTCTGCTCCCAATAATTGTAGCAGGAGGGTTTTTTATATTTAGTTGAGGAAGGAAACGTTACACCCATAGTCTAGCTATCCCCACCCCCCAACTTTTTTTAAGGGTTTCCGAAACTGATGGTGTCAAAAGAGAAGAGGTTAGCCGGACAACCAGTGATCAGGTGGGATGGGGTGGAGAGTTAAACTACACAACAAGTGCTATCTCCCAAGAACTCAGGACACAGGGTTGGAATAACTACCGCAGAGTATCTTGTCTAAGACCTAACAATTCTTTTAATCCTTTGTTCTGGGTTGACACTTTATTTTATGGGCCACGAAAGATGAAAGATAAAGTTGGCCTTGGCAGGTAATTGAACTCAGAATTCAAACTATCTTGACCTATGTTCCAACCTCTTGGCCATTTCACCACTTTTTAGTGCCTTGCTGAAGAGATTAATGTTTTCCTTCTGCTCTGTTGTGAACTAAATCGAACCTTATCTGGGATATAAAACAGTTGAGCCTTGTCTAAAATACAGGATAAAAAGTTTGTTGTGAGTGAAACGGAGTCTTACCCAGAACACAGTACAGTTGTTGTGCTATCAGGTAAGTTAGGCCTTACCCAGAACACATCACAATGCTGTTCTGTATTGAAAACTTACCCCAACACATAAATGGTATCAATAGTTCTTCCTTTTAATATTTGATATTTTGTTAAGGTGGCGAGCTTAGCAACATTTCATCCATCCTTATGGTCTGAGTTCAAATTCTGTCAATGCTGACTTTTGCTTTTTATCCATATTTTGGGGTTGATAAAATAAGTACGAGTTAAACACTGAAGTTGATGTAATCAACTAGCCCACCTCCGAAATTGCTGGCTTTGTGCCAAAATTTGAAATTATTATTTAAAATTTTGTTGCTATTTTAATTTTTAAAAATAAAGGGAAAGTCAAGTATTAGCATCAATATAACCAACAATAATTTTTACAAGCTTTTTAAGGAAATTATGGTCATTCTTGACTGGTTCATATTTTGAAATATTAAAAAAGGAAAAAAAAATATCATTTCACCATAAAATTCATTGTGTTCAGATTTCTGTTGATTTTTCAGGTTTATTATCAATACTGGGCCGTGCAAATGAACGACCCCATGCACCTATTAATCTCTTGGGTGACTTTGCTGGAGGAAGCCTGCTGAGTGTAATAGGAATTCTGACTGCTCTTCATTACCGTTCTCAAACTGGTCAAGGCCAAGTGGTTGATAATAATATGACTGCAGGGGCAGCATACCTTGGTAAGTGTACCTTGCTTATTTCACCAAATTAGTTGGTGTACAATGGCTTATTTTGTAGAATATGTATATATGAGGAGAAGTCGAAAATTATCTGCACTTTCACCATAACATATCTTTATTATTGTCACACTGCCTTCTGAGTATGCATGCTTATAGTTGGTACTATTGGGGTCACATGATCAAAGTTTGAACCTAATCGTGCCATTTTTCTTTCTGGCTTTACAGTGTAAGCAATGTGCCCAAAAAAAGAACAAAGAGCAGTAATCTGAGAGATGGTAATGGTAAACCGGTTCACCATTACCATCTCTCAAGCTTGCTGAATCTTCTCGTCAGTAGTGGAGGATGATAGGCATCCTGCTCCCTCTTCGTGTGTCACACTTGTCCAGTCACTTATAAACTTCTTGACTCATTCACACACACTTCTACTCAGTAGTGCACCATCCCCATATTGTGCTAAAAGCCTCTGATGGATTTCAGCACCTGACACACCTTTTGACCTAAAAAATTGAATCACTGCTCTTTGTTCTTCTTTAGTGCACATTACTAGTGGAACGGCGATGCTTACACTGTGAAGCCAGAAAGAAAAATGGCACAATCAGGCTCAAACTTTGATCATGTGACCACAATAGTACCACTCATGCACAGAAGGCAGTGTGACAATAATAAAGATATGTTATGGCGAAAGTGCAAATAATTTATGACTTCCCTTTGTATTATACAAACATAGTCTGGTTTGTATTTACATTATTATTTGGCTGGCAGAATCCTTACCATATTAGATAAAATGCTTAGTGGCATCTCTTCCAGTTCTTTACGTTCTAAATTCAAAACACAACAAAGGTTGGATTTACCTCTTGTCTTTCAGGATTGAAGAAATAAGTTACAGTTGAGTACTGGGGGTGATGTAATCGACTTGCCCCCTGCTCTCGAAATTGCTGCTGGCCTTGTGCAAAAATTTTTTTGAAAGATTACTGTATGACTTGACGAGCTCACGTCTTGCGATGTTGATGTTGCCTTTTACCTCTGCATGGTTCATAAAACACAATACCACTCCTAGTACAGACATTGATGGTAACAACTGCTCCTGCTCGTCCCCTCAAAACTGCTAACCTTGTGTTGCCTCAGTCAGAAGCCGTTACTGTATAACTTGTAGGTTGGATTGGTCTTTAGATGTACAGCTTAAAATTTCTTTTCACCACAGGTATTATTTAAACAAATTACATTTTTGATCACTATATTACAAATGTTAACACCTATCTTAGCAATATAATTTTTATGCAGAGGAGGTACTTGGATAATTCTATAATTCTCTCTCAAGTATATCTTCATCTTAAAAATTATACTTCATTGAAGAGATGTAATAAGACTGGAACATTATACTTCATTGAAGAGATGTAATAAGACTGGAACATGTCCAGTGTTGACACTGTACTGCTGTAGTAAAAGATACTTGCCCAAGGTGCCACACAGTGGGACTGAACACAAACCATGAAACATTTAATGTTTCAATTTTGACCTGAGTAACATAAACCTTTCCTTTCATAAGTGCCAAGTTATTCTGGTGGATGAAAAAGAATTGGGACTGTGTATCGTAGATGATGCATGGATGCCAGGGAAATATGTTGTGTGTGCCACATGATACAGAGAACAGGCAATGGATTCATGCAACTCTGATTACTATTAAACGTGGTGTTGAAAGAGTGGTAGAGATGGGAATGGTAAAGTCCCCCTTCACACACACACACACACAGTCATACCCTACCTCTAACTTTTTAGCATTCAGATTATTCTGTCAAATGTAATCTTCCATGCATTATATCATAGCTTTGAGATTTCAATGACATGATTTAATTTTAGAAAGACATTGTAAGGTTGGTGTGAAAGGCAGGATCTGGCCAGTTTAAATGCTAAAGGGTTAAACCTTTTCTGGTTCAGGGGTTTAATTTTTTCGCATTAAAATTACTTTGCCAAATGTAAAGTTTATTCATTCATATTATTTTGAATTAATCCTGTATTATCTCATAGATTTGAGATTTTGATGATGTTATTGTCTGTATTTAGAATGACATTGTAGGGTAGGTATCAGAAGCTGGATCTGGCTGGTATAAATGCTAAATGGTAAAATTCTGTTGTGGCTGAACTTCCAGAGGTCCAATAAAGCCTGTAACATTGAGGCACTTCACTCAATTGAACCCCTTGAAAATTATTGATTTTTCTAATTTCAGGGAGCTGGGTATGGAAGTCTCAAAAGTTACCCCTAGTGTGGGGCAAATCTAAAGGGGAAAACCTCTTAGATGGTGGTGCTGCATATTATGATACTTACGAGACATCTGATGGCAAATACATGGCAGTTGGGGCTTTGGAGCCACTTTTTTATTCCAATCTTCTTAAAGGTAAGATTAATGACACAAATATCATTTTTTTCTTCACACTTTGGAATTATTGCAGTATTCTAGCTATCTCTGTGTGGCACTTTGGGCAAGTGTCTTCTACTATAGCCTCATGCTGATGAAAGCCTTGTGAGTGGATTTGGTTGACAGTAACTGAAAGAAGTTCATTGTGTGTGTGTGTTCCCACCTTCCGCCCTCTGCTCAACAACCGGTGTTGGTGTGTTTACATCCTCATAACTTAGCAGTTCAGCAGAAGAGACTGATAGAATAAGTAGCATGCTTGAGAAAATATAAGTACCAGGGTCGATTCATTCAACTAAAAAAAAAATTCTTCAAGGCAGTGCTCCCAGCAAAGCCACAGTCAAATGACTGAAACAAGTAAAAAATAACAAAATCTCTCTTTTATTATTGATCAGTTTGCTGTTTTAGAATTTCATGATTATAAATGATTCATGTTGTAAAGATAGGGAATTAGCTGAGGAATATTCAGCCATAAGTTGTCTCATTTGCCATTAATCTGGGATAACGTGGTACACTTAACGGTGAACCATGTTATACTTATCACAAATTGAACTGTGATAACATCTTTTGATGATCTGTCGAAAATTCTGCTTCAACCACAAAATCGGCCTCCATCCACAATGCACTGAGACCATCGCTTGTATTTATGACTGTAACTGCAAAAGCTGCATATTTTTTCTATAGATTTAAGTACTTGTACCTATCCTGCCAGTGCCACATATAAAGCACTTGTGCCAGCATCGCATGGTGAGCACCCATGCTGGTGCCACATAAAAAGCACCCGGTAAACTCTGTAAAGTGGTTGGCATCCAACCATAAAAACCTTGTGAAAACACAACTGAAGCCTGGTGCAGGCATCTAATTTGCCAGCTTCTGTCAAACCGTCCAACCCATGCCAACATGGAAAATAGACTTTAAATGAAGATGATTCCCATCAACATGGGACCAATGAACAGAAAAAATACAAATTTGCCTAATTCTAACATATTCTCTACAGTAAAAAGTTATCCTAATCAAGAAAATACATAAGAATGGAAGCTTTGCTGCTGTGGACTGCAAGTTTGGTGTCAGGGAATCTATCATCATCATCGTTGTTTAACGTCCGCTTTCCATGCTAGCATAGGTTGGACGATTTGACTGAGGACTGGTGAAACCAGATGGCTACACCAGGCTCCAATCTGATTTGGCAGAGTTTCTACAGCTGAATGCCCTTCCTAACGCCAACCACTCAGAGAGTGTAGTGGGTGCTTTTACGTGCCACCGGCACGAAGGCCTGTCAGGCAGTACTGGCAACGGCCACGCTCAAAATGGTGTATTTTATGTGCCACCCGCACAAGAGCCAGTCCAGGGGCACTGGCAACGATCTCGCTCGAAAGTCCTTGCACATGCCATGGGCAAAGATGCCATCACAGTTTCGCTTTTGCTTGCCCCAATAAGTCTTCGCAAGATGAGTTTCGTGTCCAATGAGGGAGACGATGTTGGCATGGGTGCCAGTCGTCAAATTTAACTCGATTTCGATTTCACTTGCCTCAACGGGTCTTCGCAAGTGGAAGTTTAGTGTCCAGTTTAACTCGATTTCGATTTCACTTGCCTCAACAGGTCTTCGCAAGTGGAAGTTTAGTGTCCAATTTACCTCGATTTCGATTTCACTTGCCTCAACAGGTCTTCGCAAGTGAAGTTTAGTGTCCAATTTAACTCGATTTCGATTTCACTTGCCTCAACAGGTCTTCGCAAGTGGAGTTTAGTGTCCAATGAAGGAAGGAAGGTACTCATAAGTGGACTGGCTGGGCCTTAGATTTAGGTCTCACTTGGCCTGCTGGGTCTTCTCATGCACAGCATATTTCTAATTGGCAGTTTCTACAGCTGGATGCCCTTCCTAACACCTCAGAGAGTGTAGTGGGTGCTTTTACATGCCACTGGCACGAAGGCCAGTCAAGCGGTACTGGCAACGGCGACGCTCAAAATGGTGTATTTTATGTGCCACCCGCACAAGAGCCAATCCAGGGGCACTGGCAACGATCTCTGCGAAGGCCAGTCAGACGGTACTGGCAACGGCCACGCTCAAAATGGTGTATTTTATGTGCCACCCGCACAAGAGCCAGTCCAGGAGCACTGGCAACGATCTCACTGGAAGGTCCTTACACATGCTGCGGGCACAAGTGCCAGAAAGGCGATGCTGGGCACAGGTGCCATCACGATTTCGATTTCGTTTGCCCCAATAAGTCTTCACAAGCTGAGTTTCGTGTCCAATGAAGGAGACGGCATTGGCATGGGCGCCAGTCGTCGAATTTAACTCGATTTCGATTTCACTTACCTCAACAGGTCTTCGCAAGTGGAGTTTAGTGTCCAATTTAACTCTATTTCGATTTCACTTGCCACAACAGGTCTTCGCAAGTGGAGTTTAGTGTCCAACTTAACTCGATTTCGATTTCACTTGCCTCAACAGGGGTTCGCAAGTGGAGTTTAGTGTCCAATGAAGGATGGTACGTATAAGTGGACTGGCTGAGGCCATAGATTTAGGTCTCGCTTGGCTTGCCGGGTCTTCTCACGCACAGCAGATTTCCAAAGGTCTCGGTCAGAAGTCATCGCCTCGGTGAGGCCCAATGTTCGAAGGTCGTGCCTCACCACCTCATCCCAGGTCTTCCTGGGCCTACCTCTTTCACAGGTTCCCTCAACTGATGGTTCATTTATCACTATTTCTCAACCAAATCTGTGATAAACGAGGTTAGATGTACTTCAACATTTCAAAATGTAGACATGACCCTCTGTTTGTTGCTCACTCATCTTTTTGGTTCCTTAAGTCTGAATTGATTCCAAAGAACTAAGAATACTTCCCACTTTGTCAATCTCCCCATGGCCACTACTAAAGTTTTTGATAATGTTTATAATAGAGAGACTACAGAAACACTCCTGTAAAATAATTCTCTTATCGTCCCAGTCGTAGTAGCCCCTGAGCGCCTTTGTGAATGAATTTGGTAGACTGAATCCATAAATCCTTTTAGTCCATTGTGTGTTTGTATATGAGGTGGCACTCTGTTGATTACGACAATGAGGGTTCCATTTGATTCGATCAACAGAACAGCTTGCTCATGAAATTAACGTGCAAGTGGCTGAGCACTCCACAGACACGTGTACCTTTAACATAGTTCTCGGAGAGATTCAGCGTGACACAGAGTGTGACAAGGCTGGCCCTTTGAAATACAGGTGTAACAGAAACAGGTAGAAAGAGTGACAGAAAGTTGTGGTGAAAGAGTACAGCAGGGTTCGCCACCACCCCTGCCAGAGCCTCATGCAGCTTTGGGTGCTTTTGCTCAATAAACACTCAAACACCTGATCTGGGAATTGAAACCGTGAGCCTACGATTGCGAGTCCACTGCCCTAACCTCTGGGCCATTGCGCCTCCATGTGTGTGTGTGTATATATATATATATATGTATATCTTGTTTCAATCATTAGACTGTAGCCATGCTGGGGCACCACTTTGAAGAATTTTTAGTTGAATGTATTGACCCCACTACTTATTCTATCAGTCTCTTTTACTGAACCACTAGGTTACAGGGACATAAACACACCCACACATTATATATATATCATCATTGTCATTTAACATCTGCCTTCCATGCTGGCATGGGTTGGACTGAGGAATGGCAAGCCAGGAGGCCTAATCACCAGGCTCTAATCTGATCTGGCAAGGTTTGTACAGTTTGATGCCCTTCCTAATGCCAGCTAATCCGAGAGTGTAGTGGGTGCATTTTACATGCCACTGGTACAGGACCCAGTCAGGTGGGCCTGGCATCGACCACATTTAGATGGTACTTTCTTCATTCCACTGGCACAGGAACCAGTCAGGAGACACTGGCATCGACCACATTCAGTTGGTGCTTTTTACGTGCCACTGACATGAGAAGCCAGTCAGGTGGCACTGGCATCGACCCACACTCGAATGATGCTTATTATGTGCCACCAGTACGGGTCCCCAATCAGGCGGCATTGGCATTGGCCACAACTACAATTTCACTTGACTCAACAGGTCTTCTCAAGCACAGCATATCGCCTGATGATTCAAGGGTACTTTTAAATGGGCTGCTTATGCGACACTGGTCAGGTCTTCTCAATCATAGCATATTTCCAAAGGTCTCGGTCTCTTGTCATTGCCTCTGTGAGGCTCAACGTTCAAAGGTCGTGCTTCACCACCTCGTCCCATGTCTTCCACAGGTTCCTTCCACTGTTAGGGTGTGACACTTCTCACACATATATATAATGGGCTGCTTTCAATTTCCAAATCTACTCACAAGGCTTTGGTCAGCCTGAGGCTATAGTAAAAGACACTTGCCCAAAGTGCTACACAGTGGGACTGAACCTGGAACCACGTGGTTGGGAAGCAAGCTTCTTATCACACAGCCATGTGAGAACTTATATAAACTTTATGTACACCTTTTCCTTTTCGAGCACTAGTGTGTGTGTGTGTGTGCACATATATACCCTCAATGAATTACAAAACAACTTACATAACCATTTTTGTTAGCTTACAGCAAAAATGCCTCATCTAGGGTTGACTGCCTGCATGACATCTTACAACTTTGTCAGAGCCATTTGATTGCTTTTAGTTGCATGTTCACTTATTAGCAGAAATAGCCGTTAACTAATGAAAGTGATTACACATCTGTTCTTTGGTCATTTATTAATTGATATTAATGCTTTGTACTCACTTGATACCTTACTCGAAACCATAAGTATGCAGAGTTCTAATAACTGGATATTAGTATTGTTATGCCAAAGTGGAATTATGTGTGTGTATACATATATATATACATACAGGCATGTGGTAAGAAACTTGCTTCTCAACAACATGGCTCTGGGTTCAGTCCCACTGTGTGGAACCTTGGGCAAGTGTCTTCTATTATAGCCTCAGGCTAACCGAAGCCTCGTGAGTGGATTTGGTAGATGGAAACTGAAAGAAGCCTGTTCATCATCATCATTTAACATCTGCTTTCCATGCTGGTGTGTGTGTGTATATATATATATATATATATATATAGTTTTAGGGAAAATAGTGGATTTTCATCGCTGAGTTCTTGAAAATTGGTTATCACATATAGAAAAATTAATAATTAAAAGCACAATAAATTAGTATAATATAAAGTAAAGTAAATATCATAAGATAAATATAATAAAAAGATTACACGTGTTTCATAACCAATTTTCAAATAGAAAAGAAATTTAAATCGATTAAAATCAATTGAAATTATCGAAAATAAGTTTCATTCAAAAATATAGCTACTCGTCAGATCGTAAGTAGAACAATAATTAGATATATATCTCAACCAACAATAAGTACCAAATGAATTAATATGAAATACTTATTATATAAAGATAGAAAAATTATTTAAAAAATATCATAATATCAAAATAATAACCATTCAATAATCATCCCTTCATCCATTATAATAACATGTATATTATATACAAAAAACATCTTACATAAATTATCATTGTTTTAAATACAAGTTGAACGAAGTTTAAGTTTAAAATAATAATGAAGATAAAATTAGTACATATTTAACCGGTGTAATAGTTAAAGCTATACTATTTAAAGCTAAAGACGTTTATTTAATTATAATTAAAGATCAATTGAATAATAGAAAAATACAAAAATACAAGATTATTTATTTCTACAAACGTAATAATAAAAAATATGAATGAAAAAATTAGGAAAGAAAAAATTATTAAGAATAAAAGGTTAAACTTTATATATATATACAAAGTTTTGATTTAAAAAAACTTTAACGATATTAAAAACTATAAAGATTAATAATTAATCAAAAATAATCGAAAATATATCAACACTATTCCAATCGAAGTTCTAATATTATGTTGAAATGAAACTATAACTTCTAAATAATTTAGTGTTAAATAAGTTATCTATTAAAATAATCTATAAAGAACCAAATGAATAGTATAAAAACAAGAATACATATTATTAGTAGAAAATATATATATTAGTAGAAAATAATATGTATTCTTGTTTTTATACTATTCATTTGGTTCTTTATAGATTATTTTAATAGATAACTTATTTAACACTAAATTATTTAGAAGTTATAGTTTCATTTCAACATAATATTAGAACTTCGATTGGAATAGTGTTGATATATTTTCGATTATTTTTGATTAATATTATTTGATTAATTATTAATCTTTATAGTTTTTAATATCGTTAAAGTTTTTTAAAATCAAAACTTTGTATATATATATAAAGTTTAACCTTTTATTCTTAATAATTTTTTCTTTCCTAATTTTTTCATTCCTAATTTTTTCATTCATATTTTTTATTATTATGTTTGTAGAAATAAATAATCTTGTATTTTTGTATTTTTCTATTATTCAATTGATCTTTAATTATAATTAAATAAACGTCTTTAGCTTTAAATAGTATAGCTTTAACTATTACACCGGTTAAATATGTACTAATTTTATCTTCATTATTATTTTAAACAATGATAATTTAAAACAATGATAATTTATGTAAGATGTTTTTTGTATATAATATACATGTTATTATAATGGATGAAGGGATGATTATTGAATGGTTATTATTTTGATATTATGATATTTTTTTAATAATTTTTCTATCTTTATATAATAAGTATTTCATATTAATTCATTTGGTACTTATTGTTGGTTGAGATATATATCTAATTATTGTTCTACTTACGATCTGACGAGTAGCTATATTTTTGAATGGAACTTATTTTCGATAATTTCAATTGATTTTAATCGATTTAAATTTCTTTTCTATTTGAAAATTGGTTATGAAACACGTGTAATCTTTTTATTATATTTATCTTATGATATTTACTTTACTTTATATTATACTAATTTATTGTGCTTTTAATTATTAATTTTTCTATATGTGATAGTGGATTTTCATCGATGAGTTCTTGAAAATTGGTTATTTTCCCTAAAACTATATATTTTATATATACTTTATCTATAAGGCTCAATTTAATTTTAATTTTTTATAAATTGATTTTAATTGAATTTTTTACCTGTAATTTTGGATTTTGTCCCTAATATTATTATATATATATATATATATATATATATATACTTGTGTGTGTGTATCTTTTTGTCGGTGTTTGCCCCCCCCCCCCTCTCGCATCACTGCTTGACAGCCGGTGTTGTGTTTACATCCCCATAAATTAGCAGTTCAGCAAAAGAGACCAACAGAATAAGTCCTAGACTTAAGAAACAAGTCCTGAGGTTGATTTGTGTAGCTAAAACCTTTTTAAGGCGGTGCCCTAGCATGGTCGCAGTCAAATGACTGAAACAAGTAAAAGAATAAAAGAGAAGAATATATTAGGTTGGTGCATAATTATTGCAGCTTTTTTTCAATAAATTTTATTCAACAAAAACTTTAAACAAAACACCAAGTAGTAATTGAGGTAGATGGTGAATATGCTCCAGAATAATCATTTAAAGTTGTTTTTGTTAAATGTTGTTATTTTTTTGTTGAAAAAAGCCGCAATAATTATGCACTAACCTAATACAATGTTTTTGCCGGCTTTGGCCATGTTGGGGCACTACCAAATGTGTGGTTGAAATTTATAGGTTGTTATATTTTGAAATAAGTATACATATATTTTAGCTTCTTCAAATCTAGTCAAATTTTGTAAAGAGAAACATTGTTTCCAAATTTTAATTGAATTTTTTCTTTTTCTAAGTTTTGGAACTTGATGAAAATGACTACCCACAGTACTGTGGTGACCAGGAATACATTCGAAAGGCATTGAAAGAAAATTTTTTGAATCAAACGCAGAAATATTGGATTGATAAATTTGAAAATATTGATGCATGCTGTACTCCTGTGTGGAGTCTGCAAGAAGCTGCAGTTGACTTACATAATAAGGCAAACAAATCATTTATGATTGATTCTGATGGCAATTCCATACCTTCACCATCTCCTCTCTTGTCCAAGTCACCAGCATTTACGTCTGCTAGAGAGGACCCTATCATTGGTGAACACACACACAAGATTTTAAAAGAAATCAATTTTACAGAAGAAAATATCAAGGAATTGATTTCAACTACAGTTGTGATACAAAACTCACCTCTGAATTCTAAACTTTAATTTCTCTTTTTAATAGGTGAAGAATTCTGCAGTCACCATTAAAGCATCAGAAAGAGAAAAGTCACATAGTATTTGTTCCAGTTTTTATATTCCAAGTTCAAATCCCAGTGACCTTAGCTTTGCCTTTAATCTCTCTGGGATTGATCTAAAACAATGATAATCTAGAGAAGTAGTTCTCAATGTTTTTGACATTGTGCCTCATTGGTGATCAAAGAACTGCTGCTGCATTTCGTATGTAAAGTATTTTTTTTTTAAAAACCTATTGCTAACCTTATTTTTATGAATCATACATATATTTAACAAAAATTATGATTTAACACATTTTCTTGAGACACTGAAGTAGTAATTTGGATTTTGTGACAAATTCAATTTTACTTTTAAACTCTGTGGTGCATTTAGCTCTCTGTGAGGCACCAGTGCACTACCGTTCTAGAGTATATTCTGGTTTCTATTAATGTCTAAACAAATCAGGCTATGATTCTCTATTGTTGAAATTCTTCCCAATTCATTTCTTCAGCCCAGTTTTTTTTTTGTTTTTACCATTGTTTGTGAAGTTTGTCTCTATCCCAACCTTGAAAACTCTTTCAAATGAAAAAAATATTTTGTTATAATTTTATCAAGAATATACTTAAATATATTTTCACAGTTTATGGTGTTTAGTGTCTTATTGTTTTTGATAATCAACATGTGCTTGATGTACAAACATGTATTATTAATAATAATAGTGGAGGCGCAATGGCCCAGTGGTTAGGGTAGCGGACTTGCAGTCATAGGATCGCAGTTTCGATTCTCAGACCGGGCGTTGTGAGAGTTTATTGAGCAGAAACACCTAAAGCTCCACGAGGTTCCAGCAAGGGGAGGGAGGACCCTACTGTACTCCTTCACCACAACTTTCGCTTGCCCTTTCTTCCTGTTTCCGTTGTACCTGTATTTCAAAGGGCCAGCCTTGTCACACTGAATCTCGTCGTAACCGACGGATTGCCACAATTAATAATAATCAATCTTTCTCTTGTCTTGCCCTTCCTACTGCTAACCACTTTACAGAATGTGCTGGGTGCATGTCCTCAAGGCATCGATGCTAGACATTGACAAACAAGCAGAAAAAGCAGAGGACTGTGATGTCCCTTTTGTCTGGCCATGCTGAGGATTTAGCAACCTCTCATGTTGGTACCATGAGAAAATGTACTGAACAGACTGTCAGAAGGTGATGTGAAGAACATCTTGTCAGTAGAAACCGAGTCAAATGACACGAGTCCTAGTCTATTAAAGCAGTTGCTTCTAATAAGAAAACTCAAATTGTGATGACACCTGCCAATCCATGCCAGCTTGGAAACTGGATGTATGGCAATATTGATGATAATAAAAGTGTTAAACAAGCTGATAACCTCATTTTGCATGTAGAGGATAGAATTGTTCTAATGGACAATTTGTGAACTCATTTTACATGATATTGTTGTTGGCACTCTGTCGCTTACGACGTCGAGGGTTCCAGTTGATCCGATCAACGGAACAGCCTGTTCGTGAAATTAACGTGCAAGTGGCTGAACACTCCACAGATATGTGTACCCTTAACGTAGTTCTCGGGGATATTCAGCGTGACAAGGCTGGCCCTTTGAAATACAGGCACAACAGAAACAGGGAGAAAGATGTGGTGAAAGAGTACAGCAGGGTTCGCCACCATCCCCTGCCAGAGCCTCATGGAGCTTTAGGTGTTTTCGCTCAATAAACACTCACAACGCCCGGTCTGGAAATGGAAACCGCGATCTTATGACCGCAAGTCCGCTGCCCTAACCACTGGGCCATTGCGCCTCCACCTTACATGATATAAACATTATACAATCACATTTCTTTCTATCAATATATATTCAATACAAAATAGAAAATCAATTTTTCTTCTTTTTAATGTTGATTTTTCTTTACATATAAATATGGCTTGATACATAAAAATGTTACAGTTTACATCACAATTTGCAACAATGCTTAGCAACTGGGGAGTAGAAAATTACCAAAATGGAGTATATATATATATATATATATATATATATATATAGCTCTTTTACTGTTACTTGTTTATAAATTTTTTTTAAATTCAAAATATTTTTATATAAGATTTAAATTTAGGATCGTATAAAAACTAATGCTAATTGCAAAAGTATAACTTTGAGCTAGATTTAATCTTTACATAAATATAGCTTTTCAGAAATTCCTATCAGAAACTTTGGTTTCATAATTTTTTAAAAATTTTAAATCAAATAATTTTGAATAGAAACAGGATTTCTTTGTATTTTTTCATGGTTTTGAAACCATTTTTTCTATTTTTATTGTTACAAATATTTCCATAGATTGGATAATGGTAAATTGCAGACTGTGGTGTTTGGCATATCGTTTTACAGCTGGATGGCCATTTTAAAACACCAGCTTCTCCATTTTGAAGAGAGTATGTTATGAGAGAAGATACAACTGAGGGAGGGGGAGTGGAACTTCATTGACAATCCTTCCTCCTTCCTTAATTCCATTAACCAATCCATTTCATTTATTAAACTTCACTTTGGAATTAAAACAAAAATAAGGGAATATTATGAAAGACTTATTTGTTAAAAGGGCGAGTGAGGAGAGGGGGCAGATATTTGGACAATTTGGGGGGAATACAGGAGGAAAAGGCAGATGAAATATAGAATTGATACAATTCTTTGAAGCTCAATGAGTCAGTTGTTTCTGTTTCCATGATGGAGATCTCCAGAGAAACTGAAGGGAATTGATATCCCCACCACCAGTTTCTGTTGTATAAAACACATTAATAACTTTCCATGCCTATCACTCCATTATGGATGCTGACAATATTTAAGTGAAACAATTTCAGATCAAAAAATAGAGTCCAGTTTTTTTGGGGATTTTTTTTCAGCTTGTTTGCCAGTGATGAGGCCAAGCTATATTGGCAGCAATTCTCTTGTAAGCAAAAATACATTCCTGTTTTACATCAGCATTCTCCATCTTTATATTCTGTGGACAAGTGGTCTCAGCCAAGAATTTCTCTAAAATACAAAATGAAAAAACTATTATTGATGCATCAACTGTTTAGCATTCAGAGTATTCCATCAAATGCAATGCTTATTTAGTCACACTGCTTTGAATTAATCATGCATTATATCTTGTAGCTTTGAGAGTTCAATAATGTGATTATTTCTTTTGAGAACGACATTGTAGGGTAGGTGTGTGAGGCTGGATCTGGCTGGTTTGGCTATAAAACAAGCAGAATATTAATTAGGGCCTGATACGACCAGTTTGGATGCTTTAAAGGGTTAAATTTATTTTTTGATTGATAGTTCACTCTGTAAAGCGGTTGGGTATCCAGTCATAAAAAACATGTTAAATTAGAGAGTGGAGCTTGGTGCAGTCCTTTGGCTGACCAGTTCCTGACAACCCATGCCAGGGATGGAAGATGGACATTAAATTACTATTGCATGAACTGGATAATTTCAACCATCTAACACAGACCTCAAACATTCTTATTGCTCCTCTGCAGCAAGGCATCTGTTCCGTCCCTCTATCACACTGGCACAAAGCCACCTTCAATACTGTATCCTCACTCTGTTGCAAGTTATTTGGCAACTTCACTAAGTGTTGTTGCCACGAAAAAGCACCCAGTACTTGCTGAAGGCCATCCAGTAATAGAAAGCCTACCATATCAGACACTGGAGCTCAATGCAGTCTTAGGGCTTGTTATGATCTGCTTCACCATCCAACCCATGCCAGACACATGTTCAATGATAAAATGTTTACAGTTTAATTTTTTTACAAAAAAAAAAAAAAAAGGTAAGAAAATCAAAAGAGACCAGAAACTTCCAGATTTGATATTCCTATTTACTAAATTATATAAAAAATATAATTAAACAGGTCGGTAGATCTACAGAAGCAGAGACATAAATGGAATAGAAACTGGACAGCTACTGAAATCAGCTGAAAATAACTTAGAAGTCAATCAACAGGTGATAAATTTTATGTTATGTTCTTACCTTGTCCATTTACTAAAATAAATAAACCATAGTCTTGTGGATTGGTGATTCGGAATCTGTGAGCAATCATGGCACCTAAAAATAGATAAAAGTGCCTGTATTAAGGTAACAAAATCAATGAAACAGAATTTAGGACTAATAGTCTGTTTAGCAATCTAAGAATAGTTTCACAGAACTGTAAGGCTGCAAAAGACATTACAGGTTTTTATGCTAAAGACATTACAAGTTTTTCAACTTTTAGAAATCCAAGATGGTCATGGACTTGGATATCTGATGTCTGAGACCATAAAGTCCTGTATTCCTTGTTTGTTATTACTAAACAAAGCTGGTTAAAGCTTAAAGCAGTTTCTGAAAGTAGATTGGAAGCAAAGTTGTTCAAATATTAAAAAAAAAAAAAGAGGATAAAATATTACTGATGTTTTTTTATAAAAGGTACAAAACCTTTCAGTAATAACACAATGTGTCTTGTAGACATAAGGAAGAGAAAACAATAAATTATTCACAATAGATTCCTTTGTGACACTGTTTCAATCCCAAGTGTAGATGACATTATGTGTGATAAAAAGTAGTGGAGGTTAACAAAGAGAGTCAGTCTATAAGACTTAATGTGAATATTGGATTCCAGATTGAGTGTTGTTAATTTAGAGAATAAAATAAGCTTTTACACTGAAATTAGCTACAGAGCCATGACGTGGATTTAATATGCTTAACACACTTTTACTACTTAAATACATTGATTTAGAATTATTCATTTAATCTTTTTAATAATGGTGAAAAATCTAGTTGGTTTAAAAGACTCCAAATGGAAAGCTGATTTATCTGTCTGTGAAGCTGTGCCATAAATGAAGTAACTTTTTGCAATGCGAATATATAATAATTACTTAATAAAAGACAAAAAAGTTGTTAATAATAATGACAATCAACCTTTCTACTGGAAGCACAAGGCCTCAAACTTGGGGGAAGGGATTAAGTCAATTACATCGACTTCAGTGCATAATTTAATTGATCCTGAAAGGCAGAGTCAGCCTCAGCAGAATTTGAACTCAGAACGTAGCGTTTCGCCTGGTGTGTTAACGATTCTGCCAGCTCAATGCCTTAATAATAATACTCCTTTCTACTACAGGCACAAGGCCTGAAATTTTGGCAGAGGGATCTAGTCAATTACATTGAACCCAGTGTTTCACTGGTACTTAATTTATCGATCCCGAAAGGATGAAAGGCAAAGTCGACCTCAATGAAATTTGAACTCAGAATGTAGCGACAAACAGAATGCTATAAGATCACCAAGTCACGCACAGGTAGGCATGATGGATATACTGAGCTTTGTATATTTCACCTTAGTGTCACTTTGATGGCATGCACTGCTCTCTCGCTGAATAATGATGATACTTACAAACATCTTTTGTGGTCATATTTGGTCTAATAGGCAGTGTCTTCCAAATAATGCTGTCTCGAAATTCATCAGGAAATGCTACCTTAAGGAAGCCTTGCATATCACTAATACTTGGTAACCGGCCCTGAAATGGAAGGCATCAACATTAAGATCATTATTTTAAAAATTATCTCAATAGATTTTCTGTATAATTTAGAACTGTATTTTGTTGTGTAAACAAAATATACCATGAAATATGTTATCTGTAGAGATAACATAAATGTGATTGAATTGCACTGCTAACACAGGCAGGATACTTGTAAACCTTTGATATATTTGATAGTATATTATGACTGCAAAATGAAATATAGTGTCCCTACAAGTAATTAAGAAGTTAATTATGGTAAGTCACTATAATGTATTCAGTTGTTAATCTTATGTCACCAATGTCACTAAAGGATTGCAGTGGATCTCTTAAATTTTCATACATTGCTTCCAGTGTAACAAAATCTGTCATGGAACCAATCCAACACTACCTCACATCCTTGTTACCCCATCGAGGTATATATATATATATATATATATATATATATATATATATATATATATATACACACACACACACACATATATATATATATAGTTAAGAGACCTCTTGTAACCCATTCACTATTTACACCCCTGATTGGCCATCATTCTCTCTCACAGATTATCCTAACTCTTGCTATTAAATTCCCCACTCACCCAATATCTTCCTACTGCTGGTCTTATGATAAATGTGAAGACTGTTTCAGTGCAGCTGAGGACACAGCCACCCCTCATGTGCAGGTGCCATGAAAAACTGCACCCAGTACACTGCATAAAGTAGTTGGTGTTAGGAAAGAAAGACACCCAACATTAAAAGCCAAACCAAAAATTAAACTCATGAATGAGAGGTGGAACTTGCTTCAGGGAGCAGAAACAACTCAGCCAAGACAATGTGGGAGATCTTGTGAAGATTAGGGAAGGATTTATGTGTTTGTGGAGATTAAGGAAACGAACAAGTTGAACTAAAGCAAGAGATGCTGTATTGAAATATAACATCAAAGAGGTGGATGATAATGTAAACAGGTGGGATTAAAGGCAGAGAGGGGGGGGGATATTGATTGATAATTATGGAAGGAGGGGGATATTTAAGTCCAGTACTTATTCTATCAGTCTCTTCTGTTGAAATGTTAAGTTACAGGGACATAAATCAACACAAATTGTTAGTGGGATGATAATAAATATATATATATATATATATATATATATATATATATATCATCATCGTTTGACGTCTGCTTTCCATGCTAGCATGAGTTGGACAATTTGACTGAGGACTGGCGAACCAGATGGCTGCACCAGGCTGCATATATTGATATATATACACACACACACACACACACATATGTATTATATATATATAATATTAGGAGTGGTTGTAATTTACTTAATGAATTTATTTATTGATACAGTTGTACAGTAAATGCGTTTGAGAGCTGTGGTTTCTTTGGTTTGTTCCTAAACAACACTTATCTTAGTGCTGTTGACACTGCCAGAGTGAATGGTACTGCCCAGATGTCGAAACCAAAATGATGTCCGTGAGGCAGCTGATGATGGAGGTTGGTATGGCTGTGGAATAGTATTATAACACATCCTTTTGATATGTGTGTGTGTGTGTGTGTGTATGTATGTAGGTAGTGTTACATAAAAAGTACCCATGTTGGAGTCACATAAACGCTCCCATGCTAGCACCCGTTACATTTTGTAAAGTGGTTGGTGATAGGAAGGGCATCCAGCCGTAGAAACCATGTCAAAACAGAAAATTGGAATCTGATGCAGCTCTCTTACTTGCCAGTTCCTGTCAAACCATCCAACCTATGCCAGCATGGAAATCTGACACTAACTGATGATGATGGTTTACATATACTTATATACACACTTATGCATACATGTATATACATACACACATGATAAGCTTCTACAGTTTCCATTTACCAAATTCACTCCAAGCTTTAGCAGATGACACAGCTATTCCTACAAGTATACTAATAACATTAACAATTTTCATGGCATAATAAAAACAGCAAAACCATTAAAAAAGCAGAAATAACTTACCTGATGTCCATTAGAAGAATTTGTTTGGTGTGTTTCTTTGAAGATCTTAAGTAAGAGAACAGCACTGCTTAGTGTTGAGAGATAATAGCTAGCTTCAGCTGTGACCTGAGAACTATGAAGTAGGCCCCACATATAATCGGCTTCTATTTCAGCTGTGACGAGACCCACATCAACTATCACATAGGTCAACATTGGCAGAAAGTCTGAAAGGGTGAAAAAAAAATAAAAGATATTTCTTTATAAGATCCTCTTGAGATATAAACTAATGAAACCAGACGACTTATGATATTGATTTTCTTTTTTTTACATATGCATTAAATGTTTGCATATTTTACCTTATGTATGTATATAGAACCTCATGTATATTTTACCTTATGTATGTATATAGAACTTCACAGTACGAGTGTACCATTGTACAAGTAATTTGATACATGAGCTGACACTTGTGCGAAATTTTGTCTTGAAGTACGAGCGGAAATCCGCAGTACGAGCACACAAATCATACCATAATTCAGTTAATAAATCCAGTTTACATATTTATTTTGCATTCTCTTTTTTTATAATAGTCATTGTATTTGTAACTACACCGTTTCTGTTTTAAAACCCATAAAAAATTATTTTTGAGTGGTTTTTGGGGGCTGGAACAGATTAGTTATATTTTGGTTAATTTCAAGGGGGAAAAACTGATTTGTAAAAGGTGTAAATCATAAGACGAGCTTAGTCATGGAATGAATTAACCTCATACTGTGAGGTATCACTATATATAAAATACTGGACAGGGACGTTAGATCTGACCAAGTTGACCTAAGAAACTTCACCCATTTTTAAATTTGTGCCAGTGGCACATGAAATGTACCATTCAAGTGTGGTCGATGCCAGTACCACCTGACTGGCTCTTGTGCTGGTGGCACGTAAAAAGCACCCACTACACTCTTGGAGTGGTTGGTGTTAGGAAGGGCATCCAACTGTAGAAACATTGCCAGATCAGATTAGAGCCTGGTGCAGCTTTCTGGATAGCCAGCACTCAGTCAAACTGTCCAACCCATGCCAGCATGGAAAGCAAACATTAAACGACGATTATGATGATGATCTGGTTAAAATTTTACCGGGTGATGGTGGATTATGTGTTAAGGTAATCTTCTTTGAATGTATTAATATAGTTCTACTGCAACAACTGTCATAAATTTTAAACTCCTTTTGTATTTACTTTTAATACCTATGCTATACCAAGGAACAACCCCTGAGTCAGATCTATGGTTTAAATTGGATTTGGCACCTACAACGTTAAAACCCCATCCGGGCGTGATCGTTGCCAGGGCCGCTGACTGGCTCCCATGCCAGTGGTATGTAAAAAGCACCATTTGAGCGTGGTAATTGCCAGCATCGCTTTACTGGCACATGTGCCGGTGGCACGTGAAAAACAACATTTGAGCGTGGTCATTGGCAGTGCCGCCAGACTGGCCTGTGTAGGTGGCACGCAAAAAACACCTTTTGAGCATGGTCGTTGCTAGTACCACCTGACCGGCTATGTTGCCGGTGGCACGTAAAACACCCAATACACTCTTGGAGTGGTTGGCATTAGGAAGGGCATCCAGCTGTAGAAACTTTGCCAGATTGGACTGGAGCCTGGTGCAGCCTTCTGGCTCGCCAGTCCTCAGTCAAACCGTCCAACCCATGCCAGCATGGAAAGCAGACGTTAAACGACGATGATATATCTTCAGTATCCCAACAACACTTGATGTATTCAGTGTTGTTTACCTGATTGTGAGCCCTATGTTACCGTGTTGATGTGCCTTGATTCTACTCTATCCTTATAACCAAATCATATATATAAACGAGCACTCCAAGAGCGCAAACCTCTGCCAAGACAAACTAACGTCCTCTCAATGATCAGCCAGAGATGATTTTTAAAATAAGAATATCTGAAATAAACTTGACTACTCTCACAAATGTGGATACTAAAAACGAACTCCACCACTCTCAAAAATTAAGTAAAAAAAAACACGAAAAAATATTCCAGAATCCATGTCTGGTACCGGATCGATCCCCAAATCTAATCAGTTCGTGCCAGTCACAAGGCCAAACATCCCTGAAAGTTTCATCTGAATCCATGCAGCGGTTCTTGAGATATCCTGTTCATGGACAAAGAAACACAACTCTTTTACTTGTTACAGCACCACCTTTAGTTGAGCAAATCGACCTCAGGACTTATTGTTTGTAAGCCTAGTACTTATTCTATCGGTCACTTTTGCTGAACCACTAAGTTACGGGGATGTAAACACACCAGCATCAGTTGTCAAGTGATGTTGGGGGGGGACCAACACAGACACAAACATATATATATAGATATACATATATATGACGGGCTTCTTTCAGTTTCCGTTTACCAAATCCACTCTCAAGGCTTTGGTCAGCCTGAGGCTATAGTAGAAGACACTTGCCCAAGGTGCCATGTAGTGGGACTGAACCCGGAACCATGTGGTTGGTAAGCAAGCTACTTACCACACAGCCACTCCTGTGCCTATAAAGATGAAAATCAAAGTTGACCCTGGCAAAATTTGAACTCAGAATGTAAAGTGAATAAGAAATGTCAGTAAGCATTTCTTTTGTCTGACGAAGTAATGATGCTGCCATCTTGCTGCCTGAAAATAATACCTCTGCCTTCGCTAAGACGGAGGTAATTATACTTTAAACATGTGTGTGAGTGAAGATATATGCAGTTCCCGTCAAGTCTTCCAATACAACATCTAACACCCATCCTTGCATCATCATCTATGGTTCTACTTACTCTGGTGTTGTAAGTGATATCATTTATCCCTCCTACACTTCACCTTGTCTCCCTATTACCGTTTCTTACCACCTCCTCCTTGACCCACTCCTATCTCCTTCACTTCTCCCTCAATTTTCCCGCTTTAACACCGCCATCTAGTACCATGGGTCTCTTTAACAAAATCTGCTCTGTGGAAAGGGTTTGGATCAGGTCTCCGAGCAAAAGGTATCTACCTACCTCCTGCCTCCTACTCATCTTGTGGACCCTGTAAAGAGTTGTGCGATTTGCCTTTCCCCACTGGCTGAGCAACAGAAATACAAGAATACCCTACAACAGTGGTCTCCAACCATTTTTTCACCAATGGACCCCTTTGATTTCTATTTTACTTCACTGGACCCTCATGGTCATCTGAGGTTTAAAAAAATCCTGTTACATGGTTTGATCAATAAATATAAGGACTGTTGCCATAGTAACGCAGCTAAAGCATGCAGAGTGAAGCCGCTTGGCACAGATTGACCTTGAACTCTGTAGTGCATGTACACTAAGTTTTAGTATCTTAGCTCACTTCTGCTGTTTACAGAAGTACTTGGAAGGAAGGTGTGTAGCATGTGATTATAGCATTGACCATGACAAAGAATGACTCTCCCCAGACACAAACAGAATAATGATGATGATGATGATGATTTCAAGTTTTGGCACTAGGCGAGCAAGTTCAGAAGAGGGGTTAAGTTGATTACATCGACCCCAGTGTTCCACTGGTACTTATTTTAGCAAGTTTGAAAGGATGAAAGGCAAAGTTACCATGGCAGAATTTGACCTCTGGACGTGAAGACGGACGAAATACTACCAAGCATTTCGTCTGGCATGCTAACAATTCAGCCAGCTCGCTGCCTTAATAATAATAATAATCCTACATTAAATTTTGCCAAAAGTTTGGTGATATGTTCAGAGGTCTACGCAAAATTTTCAAAAAGTTTTCATTGTCCTTGACACAATCAAGTTGGGCAACTAAAACCCGGGTGTCTTTTTGGTCAGCTGAAATTAGTTTTGGCACAAACCTGGCAGACGCACATCTCATACCCAAATCTTCAGTGATAATGGACTGAACTGAACCATAACTAATCTGTACATCCTCTGATTACTCATGGATGGTGATTCGACAATTTCCTTTCACAGCTGCTCGCACATCTGCGATGTTTTTCTCAGTTCTGCTGGTTGCAGATCTCCCAGAACATTCATCACTATCAACATTTTTTCAGCCATCTTGGACACATCTGAACCACTTGTGTGCGGCTCATACACATCTCTCCATACACTTCCTGCAACTTTGCGTAGGCCTCTGAGCAAGTGTTGCCATGACAACTTTCTTTGTCATGGTCAATGCGATGATTACACGCTACAGACCCTCCTTCCAAGCACTGCTAAGCTGCATAAGTGAGCTAGAATGTTAAAACTTAATGCGCATGCACAGCAGGGTCTAAGGTCAATCAGTGCCAAGCAGCTTCACTCTGTGTGCTTTAGCTTCATTACTATGGCAACAGTCTGGATACTTATTGATCAGACCTCATAGTTTTATAATTAAATATTATTAAGAATTGTATAAAACACTGTTGGAAATATTTTGTGTATTGTAGAACTAATTTATTGCACAGGAATTTTGACAACAAAATCTTACATGGACTTGCAAGGGTCATATGGACCTGGCTGAGAATCCCTGCTCTACAATAATATTTTAATCTAATCAAAATATCTTCAAAATAAAATACATACCATCAGTCTGAACGGAACCACTTCCTCTTCCATCCAGAGACTGACTATTTAACTATGAAATAAAAGAGAGAAAGACGAAAGGGTTTACTCTTGGTACTTTTTAAATTTCAGTTCATAATATTTTATATCAAGAATTAGTTTTAAAAAATTGCTTTTCGTTTTTTTATTTTTGTCATGAGACTCTGTAAATGCAAAGGTATAAGCAAGGTTATTGGAAGCACTAAAACCCAGCTACAGGTGTTAAACCGGACAAAATAATAAACCAGATGATATGAAATTGTTTAACATAACATGAAATTTTGATAGAATGATTTAATTCACTTCAACCTGACCCTTTTCATTACCATTTCTCTGTTGAAAATCACCACTTTTGATTCATAAAATAACTTTGTCATTATCATGTTGGTTTTTGGAACATAACATGAAATTCAGATGGAAGGTTTTAATTTAGAGCACTTTAAAACAGGAAGTTTGTATCATAGAACCCAGGGGCAATGTCTGGCTGGTTGGTGTAAAAAAGTTTAAGGCAGTGATTAAGGTCAAGATTTCAAACCAGGTTTATAATAAGGCATTTTTTTTTTTACCTTTTTAAAAAAAAGAGGTCATTATATAATGGAGAATATCATAGAGCAGGAGGAAAAATTTCACTGAACAAATCGGTAATAGCTTTAATTCCTTGTAGTATATTACCTTTCATTTATGACATGTCATAGTGCATAGCCTAATGGTGTGAAGCTAATGACTGTAAATTCAACTCTCAGGCTGAGCAATAAACTGTTTCTTACATGTTTCAGTCTATTCAGTCAAAAATACAAGAACCTTACCACAGTTGCTTAAATGTCATGGAAAATGGTAAATAAGCCCCAGCCTAATGGACCAGTAAGATCAAGACAGACTTTTTGTTAGAAATGTCTTTGATAAAAATATCGACATCATTACTCCATCTTCTTTGTGTCATTTGTTCATTCCATGTCCATTTGCCATGCTAGCAACAGTTTGAGTGGAGATTATCTAAAGTTGGATGCTCTTCATGTTGCTAACCTTCAGCTGTTTTGCAAGTAAGGGACTTTACTCCACAAGTCTTTCAAAGTACAGAGTGACTGGTCATAAAATCAACAAGGAATGTTCACATGAGCCCCACTCCACTTTGTGAAGAGAGTGGAATATTCTTTTATTTGTTTCAGTCATTTGACTGCGGCCATGCTGGAACACCGCCTTTTGCCAAACAAATCGACCCCAGGACTTATTCCTTGCAAGCCTAGTACTTATTCTATCAGTCTCTTTTGCCGAACCGCTAAGTTACGAGGACGTAAACACACCAGCATCGGTTGGGGACAAACACAGACACACAAACATATACATATATATACAACGGGCTTCTTTCAGTTTCCGCCTACCAGATCCAATCACAAGGCTTTGGTCGGCTAGAGGCTATAGTAGAAGACACTTGCCCAAGGTGCCACACAGTGGGACTGAACCCGGAACCATATGGTTTTAAGCAAACTACTTACCACACAGCCACTCCTGCGCCTATATAAAAGGTTTCCTGAAGTTTCTGACCAACAAATTCTTTCATAAGGAATTGGTTAGTCCAGGGCTATACCAGAAGATGCATACTGAAACTGCTGGGCATTTGAACCGAATGCAAAATCAGATGACAGCAAAGTGAACTTAACCACATGACCATGCCTGATCCCCCATGGATGGATACTTCTGGTGATAAAACATTAAACACTTGACCATTTATGATGCATAAATGTATAGTATCAACACACATTTGGAAATGCTTGGTGGGTCATCACTGATGTCCATAGCAACAACAACAACAGCAACCATGAACAAACACTGAGGTTATACAGCAAATAATTTACTTACGCAGTTGGTAATACAATATGCTGCAGCCAGAAGGTTTTCCAACTTTTTCACAGGTGAATAAGCTAATTTGATTTGTGTCAGATGATGTCTGATTAACTGGAGATCTTCTTTGCCTGGTGGACTTAAGTTGCCCTAGGTGCAATAAATAAATAATAATAATATTAATAATAATAATTTCGTTTTTGGATTTGGTTTGCAAGATTCTTTATGCGAGTTCGTGTGTTGAAGCATATTCTGTTTGTGTCTGGGGAGAGCCATTGTCTTTTAGTGCCTTATAATTTAACATACACACCGGTAAAATTTCCACTTATTTCTTTTTTATTTAGAAAAATAAGTAAACGAGTGGAAATTTTACCAGTGAGTGTATTAAATTGTAAGGCACTAAAAGAGAATGACTCTCCCCAGACACAAACAGAATAATGATGATGATGATGATGATTTCAAGTTTTGGCACTAGGCTAGCAAGTTCAGAAGAGGGGTTAAGTTGATTACATCAACCCCAGTGTTCCACTGGTACTTATTTTAGCAAGTTTGAAAGGATGAAAGGCAAAGTTACCATGGCAGAATTTGATCTCTGGACGTGAAGACCAAGCATTTCGTCCGGCATGCTAACAATTCAGCCAGCTCGCTGCCTTAATAATAATAATCCTTTCTATTCAAGGCACAAGGCCTGAAATTGGGGCAAGAGGGTAGTCGATTACATCGACCCCAGTACTCAAATGGTACTTAATTCATCGACCCCAAAAGGATGACGGCAAAACCGACCTCGGTGGAATTTGACCTCAGAACGTAAAGACTGATGAAATGCTGCTAAGTATTTCACCCGGTGTGCTAACAATTCTGCCAGCCACCTTGATGATGATGATGATGATGATGATAATAATAATAATAATATTTGAAAAGGATTGACGTAACTCTTCACAAAGGTAAACAGTCAAAAGGAAGAGCACGATTTGATTGTAATAGATATTTTATTGGTTGAATGATATTTCGACAGTAAGTCTGTCTTTGTCAAGTTCAAAATAAGAAGTGATAAAAATTCAAAATTATAGAAATTTAAATGTAAAGTATGAATGAGAACAACCATTCCACACATTGATGGAATGACATCATCAGTTTTTAAGTTTCAATTTTATAACAGGCGAAAAGAAAAAGACAGAAAAAAAGAGGTAAGAAAAAGAGAAAAAGAAGAATATTTAATCAAACAGTTTTGTATAAATTTGATGATATTCTCCTGTCATTTCATTCATTCCTCCAGAGCGTGATGTTAATAACCCATAAACATATTTCTTCTCAAGCATTCTGAGAAGTGAAAGGGAAGCAGATTCAGAATATTTTCTCAGAATATGTACTTTCAAGTCTTTTTCAAAATTGCAGCTGTTTGAAATGAAATGTTCAGCAAGTTCTGCCGAACTACTGTTTTGTGCCAGACATCGACTCTGTGCCCATTAAACCTTTTGTTTAATTGTTCTGTTATACAACCAACATGTGTTTTGTGCATTCTGCAGTGTACACCAAATGGGAATCTCTACATGTCCCACCTTCTGTATAAATCATAACATCTAGATACCAAATCTTATGGAAAGAGGACCTGTAAGGCCTTTGACAATAGGATGCTCTCTGCTCCAGAATTAACCAGACCAAATCAGGTTGAGAGCTCTGAGAAGTAAAATACAATAACAACGATGGTTTATAACTGAGGCAAAAAGCCAACAATTTTGAGAAGAAGGGGTTGATCAGAACTAGACTGAGACTTTATTTCATCAACACCAAAAGGACAAAAGACAAAGTCAACCAGGGTGGGATTTGTGTAAAACCCAACAAGAGAGATGGAAAAAGTATCAACAGATAATATTTGAAATTTAGAAAAGAGGGAGAGGGCAAAATGTGAAGATTGCACCAATTGTGTTTGGTTGTTTAGGGAGAGAATGGTCTAAAGTTGAAAGGAATCCAGTTCCATGTCAATGAAGAGGTAGAAATGTTGACTATTTAGGTAATAGGCTATCCAAACAATTTGGTAAGTTGTAACTTTGACCTTAACATAATTTAGGACAAAGTTAATGGTTCTACTTACCCGAAGACCAAGGTCACTCAAGGGCCGTGTACGAGCATAGACAATATTTTTATACAGAGTTTCCACACTTCCATTTCTGTAAAAGAGTTTGAGATTTAAATTTAAGTCAAGCAGAATCTAGAAGTAAGAAAAAAATTGCTAATTTACAAGGAGGAGGAGGAGACAAAGGACGTTTGAGAAGGACAATGAGAAGAAGGATAAGGAGGACAATGAAGAAGAGGAGAAAACAAAGGACGGTGAGAAGAAGAAGCAGCAAACCTTCATGTTATTGGTAATGGCTTATGATTTAATATTATTAAAATATCTGTTTCATCTCTAAGTCAATAAAATGGATTATTTTAGGATCCAAAGCACATTGTAGTATTTGTAGTTTGTTATTTTTTTCATCCATAAATTAACATTTAATATCTGGATTCTCCACTGATGGATCTACTTTTCTGCTTGTATTAACAAGTGTTGATGGAGACCCTTTATGGTCGGATGCTCTTCCTGTCACTAATCCTCCCCTATTTCATCATCATCGTCATCGTTTAACGTCCGCTTTCTATGCTGGCATGGGTTGGACGATTTGACTGAGAACTGGCAAGCCAGAAGGCTGCACCAGGCTCCAATCTGATCTGGCAAAGTTTCTACAGCTGGATGCCCTTCCTAACGCCAACCACTCCGAGAGTGTAGTGGGTGCTTTTACGTGCCACCGGTATGAGGGTCAGTCAGGCAGTTCTGGCAACAACCACACTCAAAAAGTGTTTTTTATGTGCTACCTGCACGGGAGTCAGTCAGGTGGCACAGGCAACGACCACACTTGAATGTTGTTTTTCACATGCCACTGACACAGGAGCCAGTTAGGCGGCACTGGCAACGATCACACTCGGATGGTGCTTTTAATGTTCCACTGGCATGAGTGCCAATCAGGCGGTACTGTCATCACTCATGTCAGCGATTTTGATTTCACTTGCCTCAACAGGTCTTCACAAGCAAAGTTTATTGTCCAATGAATTAGGGGGCTGGTTACACCCACCAGCATAGGCCACGGGTTATTTCCAGGTGGCATTTTCTCCTAATTTGGATGCCTTTTCATGAAAGATTGCAAATAAACAACACTTCTATAGCCCCAGGGCTGATCAAAGCCTTGGGAGTGGATTCAGTAAATAGAAAGAAGTCTGTGTGTGCATGTGCATGCTCTTGCCTGGTTGCAAACAAGCACCATTATGTTGTTCATTTCCAGTTTCCCATGCAAAAATGTGTTGCTCAGAAACAAGTGAGGGTTGGTGTGGCATCTGACCATAGAAAATCTGCCTCAACAAATTCTGTCTGACCCATGCAAGCATGGAAAAGTGGACATTAAAATGGAGATGAGGATGAAGGTAAATGAGGTAACTTACCTCTTTTTGGCACTGTCATGGTATTAGCTGTCAGAAGTGAAAGTAGAACTGACAAGGAACATTACTGCTGGTTTGAGTTGATTCTTTGGCTACTGACTGGCCGGAGCTATCTGTCTGTCTGCCTGCTGGTTTGAGTTGATTCTTTGGCTACTGACTGGCCGGAGCTATCTATCTGTCTGTCTGTCTGCCTATCTCTCTCTCTATATCTCTATTTATCTATCTATCTATCACTCGTCCACCTCTGTTTGTGTCCGTAGAATTTATCAAATTAGAAAACGCAAATTTAATATAAAAATATATTTTTTGAAATTGCAAATTATTTAAAATATAAAAATATAATTTTCAACAGAGAGAATTTATCAAAATAGAAAACGAAGTTTGAAGTTAAGTTTAAAAATAAATGTGATACTTATGCTCCGTAGATACTTATACTCGGTACTACTAAAGCAGAGTGGTCCCGAACGCGCTAGCTAATCGTGAGTGGTCGATCCTAACCCTAACCCTAACTTTAAACACATGTATTCATTTGCACACACGCGCACGCACACTTTTTGTAGGATCGACCACTCATAACTAGCTAGCGTGGACGCGCGACTGCGCATTCGGGACCACTGTTTTAGTAGTACCCTTATACTCTGTGTGTTTTCAAGCGCATGGATATAGGTGTCGAATTTGTTCCAATAACTTTCGAGTGATAGAGAGAGAGAGAGAGAGAGAGACAGACAGACAGATAGCTCACTCCAGACAGTCATGGTATTAGCTGTCAGTAGCCAAAGAATCAACTCAAACCAGCAGTAATGTTCCTTGTCAAATTTTTCTACTTTCACTTCTGACAGCTAATACTATGACAGTGCCCTCTTTTTTTTTTATAATTTTATTTTTAGGTTAGTTTGGAAACTGAAAGACATGTTTGATTAACTTAAAATGAAAAAATGAGTTTCTGATTGGAAGTGGCATCACAGATGCCTGGTGACACGACTTACTTAGTGTAATCGGCAGCCAGCAGTTGATAGATATGTTTCTTCAGAGGCAGAATGACACTTTCGTGTAGAGAACTCTCAATAATAGCATCGATATTCAGAATCTCATTGGCACCAAGCTGGAAAAATACAAGAAATGATTACATTTACAATAACAACATAGTTTTTAAATATAGACTCCACCAGGAGTGTCAAACATATTTCGCTTTGTGGGCTGGGCTGAAGAATAAACTAAACCTTATGGAAAATATAAGGATAATTATTCTTAAAAACCCTATTCATAATGGAGGCCATAGTAAATAAATGAAGGGGTCAATATACATTATAACAACTGTATTAACAAGAAAGAAAAATGTGAGGTGTTAGCAAAGATTGTGTGTAGAGATGTGTGGGCAAAACTGATCCACATTATACACATTCAGTCTTAAGAATGTTTACAGTAAGAACAGAGATGGAAATTCTCCAAATGAATGCACACTGTTCTTGCAATGACAAATACTTGATAGAAGACTTGTACCGTTTAAGCTACAGAACCTTTCAATATCACTAGAATTCATTCAGATAAACTTGTGTATATATGTGAGGTGGAGGAAAACGAAAAACCATTTTTGGCTCAACATGTATCGACAAAGTGAAAGGGGAATAGGTCTCATCTTTTAGTCTCAAGAATTTATAAGATTCTATTTCATTCCTCGAACTATGGAGGGGACCTGTGGTAGAGGTAGACCCAGGAAAACATGGGATGAGGTGGTGAAGCATGACCTTTGAACTTTGGGACATGGTAGATAGTGGTATCACATAAATGGCATTCATGCCAGTGGTTACGTAAAAGCACCCATTACATGCTTGGAGTGGTTGGCATTAGGAAGGGCATCAGCAGTAGAAACCATGCCAAATCAGACTGGAGTCTGGTGCAGCCTTCCAGCTTGCCAGCCCTGGTCAAACTGTCCAACCCATGCCAGCATGGACAACGGACACTAAATGATGATGATGAAATCACATAACATTTCCTAAAGTGCAGATGATTTGACTAATTGAAACTGGTGTTAATTATGATTGTAGTCAAGTTCCAACTCTGAATGCATGCTATATTTTTATCTTTCACCTGTTTCAGTCATTTCACCGTGACCATGTTGGGGCACTAAAATAAAGGTGGCGGCTGGACTAATTGTTGTTGTTTGATATTCCTGGACTGGATAATATAAAGCAATATTAACTATGTTGTATGTAGGGTTAGAGTTAGCAATCAAAGGAAAATAAATAAATATTGCTGAGAAATTAGTTTTGAATGAAATCTTTAATTAAGAAAATATTTCAACTACTTGTTAAAGCTGCTATTCTGATCAGCAACTCATTAATTGCAGGTTTGGATAAACATTTATTTTCATCCTTAACATGGTTTTATCAATTCAGACATTTTGAAATTTGTATTTTCAGTTATTCTTATATTAAATGAAATCAGTTTTATTTTTGTAGCAAACTACCATGAGGTGAGCTTAACTATGTTGAGGATCTTCTTACCCTCATATCTCATCAACTGTGTAATGTGCAAGACTTATTAATGTCCCTTGAGAATGATGCAGTCGTAAGTTAGAGTTTCTCAATGAAAAGAATATGGACATTATTTACATTCGACGGATATTTGTCCTCATCTTGTTTGTTGTTAACACGTTTTGGCTGATATACCCTCCAGCCTTCATCAGGTGAATTGGGGAAATTTTGAACCTTGGTTCTCATTTTTAAGGTTCGAAATTTTCCCAAGACACTTGATGAAGGCTGGAGGGTATATCAGCCGAAATGTTGTGTTAACAACAAACAAGATTAAGACAAATATCCGTCAATTGTAAATAATGTAAATAATGTATTTAATTCCTCATCTCTTAAATATAGAACTGAAAGAAAACGGAGTCCAAGAGAATCCATGAAGACAAAAGCCATCTGTCAATTTGGTGCAGGCATGGTTGAGTGATTAAGAAGTCTGCTTCCCAAGCAAATGGTATTGGGTTCAGTCCTACTGAGAGGCACATTAGGAAAATGTCTTCTAATATAGCCCTGGACCAACCGAAGCTTTGTGAGTGGATATGGTAGAAAGAAACTGAAAGAAGCCTGTCATGTGAATGTCTTTTTACATCTTATTTTGACATTGCATCATCATCATCGTTTAATGTCTGCTTTCCATGCTGGCAAGGGTTGGACGGTTTGACTGGGAAATGGCAAGCCAAGAGGCTGCACCAGACTCCAATCTGATCTGGCAAGGTTTCTACAGCTGGATGCCCTTCCTAATGCCAACCACTCCGAGAGTATAGTGGGTGCTTTTTATGTGCCACCAGCATGAGGGTCAGTCAGGTGGTACTGGCATCAACCACGCTTGAATGGTACATTTTATGTGCCACCGGCATAAATTTTTAAATGGGTGAAGTTTCTTAGGTCAACCTGGTCAGATCCAACGTCCCTGTCCAGTATTTTATATATAGTGATACCTCGCAGTATGAGGTTAATTCGTTCCATGACCAAGCTCGTCTTATGATTTATACCTTTTACTAATCAATTTTCCTCCTTGAAATGAACTAAAATGTAATTAATCCGTGGGTGCATATTACATGCCACTGGCATGGGAGCCAGTCAGATGGCACTGGTAGTTCTAATGATAGTTGTAAACAAGTGTCATGGTCATTGAGGCAGTGATTCTTGTTACCAATCTTCCATGAAAACATGTCCAGTCAGGGAGAAATATTACCTTATTTGGAAACAGACAAGGGTTGGTCACAAGGAGAGCATCTTCCTGTAAAAGACTTGCCTCAATGCAAGCTGACCAATCCATACAAGCACATGCAAAAGTGGACTTAAAAGAAAAAGAAAATAAAACAAAAAAAAAGGCACTAAACTCTAAGAGACCAGAGGCTTCAAGTAACTTGGGTCCTGTGTTTCTGATATTCATAAGAAAGACTTTCTGACATGCAAAGGACTAACTAGGAAGGCCCATAACAAACTTTATACCATGTAGCAATCAAAGTCAATAAGGCTTGATGAAGTAACTCACTCGACTAGATTCTCTCTTAATCAGTGTGTCTAAACCTTTTTGATTGTTGTGAAACAGATAGTTTTTCATTCCAGTCATAAACTGCCGAACCTACAAAGAAATAAACATAAACATCAAATATAACAAACAACCATTTTTGGTTATTTCATAAATAATTTCAGCAAACTGGCTCGTTAATTTTACATTATCTGTTTTTTTCTCAGTGAAATCAAGATGCAAGATTGTTTCTTCTTGAAGAATCAAAAATGCAAATAATGCAGAAGTAATTAGACATCTTTTCTCCTAGAATTTACTAAATTGGGGAAGTTGTGGAATAATACCTTTCTCAGAGGTTGTAGATGTACAATTTGAACTCAAGATCACGTACTTCAGCAGCTTAACCTCACAGTTATTGTGCTCTTTAGACATAAAATCACAAATTACAAATGTAATTCCATTAAGCTTTTACTGAAGAATATTTTTTCTCAACACACAAGAGAGAAAGATTCTAGAAGTTGTAAAAGTTAACGGCAAAATATACTTAATGGCACGTAAAAAGCACCATTTGAGCATGGTCAATGCCAGTGCCGGTGGCATGTAAAAAACACCATTCAGATGTGGTCGATGCCAGTGCTGCCTGACTGACTCCTATGCTAGTGGCACATAAAAGGCACCGTTTGAATGTAGTCAATGCCAGTGCCACCTGACTGGTTCCTATGCTAGTGGCACATAAAAAGCACCATTCAAATGTAGTCGATACCAGTGCTGCCTGACTGGCCTCCGTGCCGGTGACACATAAAAAGCACTCACTACACTTTCGGAGTGGTTGGCATTAGGAAAGGCATCCAGCTGTAGAAACTTTGCCAGATCAGATTTGAGCCTGGTGCAGTCTCCCGGCTTGCCAGTCCTCAGTCAAACCGTCCAACCCATGCCAGCATGGAAAGCAGACATTAAATTATGATCATGAATGTGTAGTGAAACCTCTCTCTCTGGTATTTAATTACAAATGATAACGTGGCGGCTAACATCTAGCTTTCGGCTGCCTTGGACCCTTGTGTCCACCACCCTGATTGGTTCTTATTTGCACAGCATTTGTCTCTAGTTCTTTTTCGTACCAGGGTGCATACTGTCCAATCGTGGCCTTCTAATAAGGTCACATGAGAGAGAGTTTTTCTGCGTTTCCAGTGAGCCCTATTTCATTTATAAATAAGCCTGCTCCACTACGCCTGTTTGTCGCGACCACAGACCTTTTCAGGTCTGGTTGTAGACCACACACAGAACACAGCTCCAGCCAGTTTCCAGCGACGACGTCAATACCACCAATCTACTGTCTACCACAATGTCGTCGCCACCAGCACCATCACCAGAGTACACACCAACAACAACCGCGGTTTCATCTCTGCACTGTTCGAGTGGATTGTTTCCACCACGAAGATAACAGCCAGAACAACCTGCGAGAATCTTATGTACCAAGCAACTGGTTGCAGCATCGACGCTCAACTTCACACACATGTGACACCACAGCTCTGCTCCCTGGCCACAACTTCTTGTACAGACACTCAATCCCATGTGAAACTCTTCTATGAACTGGTATTTCTCTACCTCTCTGTTTAGGACGCTTATCTACTGTGTTACAGACTCTCATTCTATGCTCTGTATTTTCTCATTCACACTCACACACATTTATGTATACATACTATTCTTCATACGACAGCCTGTCTTATGTATTGTGTTATTTATATTGCCACATGCACGAAGGCCTGTCGTACATATTGTATTGTTATATATTGCCGCATGCATGCACGCACACACTGTTCACTATGATAATAAACCTACTCTCTTTATATATCTAACGGTTGTCTCTGTCGCTCACTCTCTCTTTCCTTTACTGGCACTCGCTCGCATCATCTCATTGCGAGCCTTCATATGTCCTATTACATGTTTTTGTGGTCGACCATGCGACGCGCTTAAAGGAGTCATCTCCAGTTCGTCGCTATTCTCCTTTGGTTCGCACGGTCGTTACATTACAAATGAAAGAATATATTCCTTCACCATCCTCATTTAATGCCCATGTTCTACACTGGATTGGATTGGACAGTTTGACAGGTTCAAGAACTGCAATGTTATCTCATGTCAGCTGTCACATGGATGTCTTGCTAATTGCTAACAACTTTACATTGTGCTACTTTTACAACTCCAGCGCGAACGAGGTCACAATGCATCTTGGCAAGAGTAATTTCCCTTTCAATTGAGCAAGGCTGGGGTGAAAAAAGGAAGCAGTTTTGTGCTAGGAAATGAGGAATTAAAATGTGAGAAAAAAGAAGAGAACATAACAGATTTCTTGAGGAGCTCCATGGCTATTGACATTACAGAGTTAAAGGTTGCTGGGGGGGGGGGGGAGGATAAAAACAAATTAGAAAATAATTTAGTAAATAAAGCTTCAACTTTTTTGTGTGTGTGCATTTTAAAAGGCTGATGGGACTACTACAATATTATAGCACGAGATATAAGTTTCATAAACTACAAAATATAAATATCCACACTACCACACCTGAAACATACCTGTTATAACTCTTTATCTCAATTTGAATATACGTGAAGGTATTTAGAATGCCCAAACATATTTCTGCAAATTTGCTAAGCACTGATGCTGATCATAGTTTAATCAATAAATGTAGGAGCGAGGTAAATGCAGTAAAAATAGGGGGGTTAGTGGGGGCCCCATTAAAGTGATCCTTCAGAAATTGAACCTACTCGGAAATTCATTGTCATTGCTTCAATTTGGTGGCCAATATCATATTTAGTTTAAAATGCAGTAAAAATAGAGGGGTCAGTGTGGCCTCAATCAGATTGGCCCTTAAAAAAAATAGCCCCCCCCCCCATTTCCCAGGGATTAGGGGAATTGCTGGTTTGAGTTTCATTGTACTTGCAGCAACGGTCTAGGCGGAGTTAACGAACAAAAATGTAATGGACAGAGAAACATCATTCAAATTTATAATAGGAGAAAAAAGGTAGGGGCTGAATAGTTCCTGGTTTTAAGGGCATCACAAAAGGCCTGGTTGGAGGCCCAACCTTCCAAGTTCTTTTACAGGGCTTAGAAAAACTAAAGAACTGCTGCAATAAATGTGTGAATCTGAAAGGGGAATCATCATTATCATCATTTAGCATCTGTTCTCAATGCCAACAAGGATTGGACGGTTTGACAGGAGTTGGTTTAGCAGAAGATTCCACCAGGCTTCAGTGTCTGCTTTGGCATGGTTTTTTACAGCTGGATCCCCTTCCTAACACCAATCACCCTGCAGAGTGGAACATTTTGAATAAAATCATAATTAACTGATCTGCCTATATTTTCTTTTACCCAAAGCCAGAAACTTTTCAGCACCCACCTCATAGGTTAAGCAGTGCTTCAAATTCAGGTAATTACTTAAGTAAAATACTGTTGACTTATATAATATCGGAGAATAAAAATTAGCGATTAGTCTATCCTCCCTGCCTCACCTAAAACCAATAATTTGAGAAAAAGAAGTGGAATTTATTTTCAACAGTGTATAGATTTTAATTAGCAATAACTTCTCTTGTGTGTCGTATCTACAAGCATTACATCAAACCAGCCCACCAAGTATATGTATGTGTGTGTGTGTATACATATATTAGACAAAATGAGATAACAAAGCCAAGGCTGTGAGGAGTTTACAGGACATTTATAAGGAAAAAGATATAGATATAGTCTTACAGCTGTTTCTGGGATGTTATGTATATCGCTTCATCAGAGACAATGTTAAATAGATGATGGGGGTATCCATAATATTCTAGAAACAGCTGTAAGACTATATCTATATCTTTTTCCTTATAAATGTCCTGAAAACTCCTCACTCATATCACGATCGAATCAAGAATTTAACTACGGCTTGTCCATAGCACTTACTTAGCGCTACCTGCCTCTCTCTGGGTCTTCTAGATACCAATACCTCTCATACTCTCGCTTATATGTGTATACATATATATATATATATATATATATATATATATATATATATATATATATATATATATATATATATATATATAAAAACAAATACTAATGACACATGAATATAATAACATATATATATATATATATATATATATATATGTTATTATATTCATGTATCATTAGTGTGTTTGTTGATCAGTGCTGAGAAGGTTACAGACCATGGAGGTTCATCTGCTCCTGTCCCACACACAACTTAACCATTGGGTCAGTCTTTCTATAGCCAGGTACAATGGTCATCTATGTACATTCTCTCTCTTTGCTTTCCCTGATTTCTTCTTCATTTCAGTTTACTAGTCATTCCTTAGTGTTCAAGGCTTTTTTTCCCCTTCTCATGATATCCAGTGAACTTTGTCTGTTGTCTTTTATTATCTAGAAGTTTTCTGGTGGTTCCCACTTGTTGAAGGACTTCCAAGAATATTTGTCACAGTGACAATACAACTTTTCACTAAATTATTTCCTCAAATAAAAAAAAAAAAACTCCAAATAATAACATACATTGCTCATGACACAACGTGGGTTGGTTTCTTGACTTTCCTTTGTACATTCAACAAAATGCTTGATTTGGAGGCCAAAAGTATCAGGACTGCTTGCTAAACTGGAAATTAGAAAAACAGAGAGAAACGTGAAAATAAAGAATAAAAGATTGAAGAATATAAAACTTGGAATATGACTTTTGTATTTCATCATTTGTAAATCATCATCATCATTTAACGTCTGTCTTCCATCCTGGACAGTTTGACAGGAGCTGGCAAGGCTAGAGGGCTGCACCAGGCTCCAATTGTCTGCTTTGGTATGGCTTCTATATCTGGATGCCCTTCCTAATGCCAACCACCTTACAGAAAGAACTGGGTGCTTTTTACACAGCACCAGTACCTTATACATGGTACTGGTGCTTGTTTTAGAAAAAGAAAAATTTGAAACTGTAACAATTTCATAAATTACAATTAGTGACTTTAAAAGGGGTCGTTAGCATGGGAGGAGACCTTTAATACAAAATTCTTGGCTTAGTATTAAGACATACTTCTATAAGAGGTCATTAATTATTTGTTAGTTTCATTCAAGAGGAATTGAAAGTATTAATTTTTTTTCAGTCAGACATTAGATTAATAATTCCAATTAAAATTCAATATTGACTAATAAATGAAATCTTTAAATAAAGAATGCAGCCACCCAGAAACGTAACTGGTAAATGAATTCTTAAACAAAGGCTCTAAAAATAGAAATAAAAAAAATTAACAAAGGAATTAATACAAAACCACAGCTGTTGGCTGTATTAATGTAACAAGTCAATCCAAAGATTTTATTCGTTAAAAGCCATCAAACTGATATAGTCAAAACACACGAGGTCTGATCAATAAATATCAGTACTGTTGCTATACTATAACGTAGCTAGAGCATGCTTGGCACACATTGACCTTGAACTCTGTCACACATGCATACTCGCTCACTTCCGTTGTTTGTAGCAGTGATAGGAAGTGAAGTGTGTAGAGTGTAGTCATCTCGAAAAGAAGGTCGGATCCCTGCTGTGCAGCGTCTCATTGATTGTGTTAAGGAAGATGAAAACTTT
Organism: Octopus bimaculoides; assembly: GCF_046866305.1. Taxonomy (NCBI): domain Eukaryota; kingdom Metazoa; phylum Mollusca; class Cephalopoda; order Octopoda; family Octopodidae; genus Octopus; species Octopus bimaculoides. The sequence continues at coordinate 38,981,413 of NC_142939.1, forward strand.
TTGAAAATTGTCATAACAGGTGAGGAATCATGGGTCTACAGCTATGACCCTGAAACCAAGGCTCAGTTGTTGCAGTGGAAGACCCCCAACAGGATTTCAAGATGTTGAAGAAATCTAAGAGAATGCAACAAAGTAGCTGCTTGCTATCCCCAAAAAGGGAGTTCCCGGAATGCTTCCATTAATGGAAACAACACTGGATAGTGTGGCTTCAGAAGAGGATTACTTCGAAGGAGATTAAAGGCCAAATTGAGATGTGTTGTAGTTTTCTTCCTATAACACCAGTCTTTTGACCAGACCTCATATATTTACACACACACATGCATGGCTTTACAACCATGGGGGTTTGGGGTCAGCCCCATTGTAGAACACTATATGGGGAAATACCTTCTATTAAAGACCCAAAATAACTAATACTATGTGAAAGAATTTAGTAAATGGAAACTGCAGGAATCCTGCTCTGTGTATGTGTGTGCATGCATACACATGAACACATTTTGCTCGATCTGTAGAAAAGGCATAGGTAGAAACTCTATAAGATGCACCCAGTGCAAGCTATGGACGCATAAGAGGTGCAGCAATATCAAAGGAAGGTTAACTAGGAAGTTAGTTTTTGTTTGTAGCAGATGTTCAGGAACTATAAACACTGTGAATGTGCAGAAAACAACTTCTGCCACATTCTAGGGAGAAAAACTAGAAGTGGTTGATAGCTTCCGCTATCTTGGTGACCAAATTAGTAGTGGGGGTGGGTGCGCTGAAAGTGTAGCTGCTAGAATAAGAATAGCTTGGGCAGTGAAACATGGGCCGTGACTGCTGAGGACATGCGTAGGCTCGCAAGGAATGAAGCTAGTATGCTCTGATGGATGTGTAATGTCAGTGTGCATTCTAGACAGAGTGTTAATACCTTGAGAGAAAAGTTGAACTTACGAAGCATCACTTGTGGTGTGCAAGAAAGACGATTGCGCTGGTATGGTCATGTAGCGAGAATGGATGAGGATAGCTGTGTGAAAAAGTGCCACACCCTAGCAGTTGAGGGAACCTGTGGAAGAGGTAGGCCCAGGAAAACCTGGGATGAGGTGGTGAGGCACGACCTTCGAACATTGGACCTCACTGAGGCGATGACTTCTGACCAAGACCTTTGGAAATATGCTGTGCGTGAGAAGACCCGGCAAGCCAAGTGAGACCTAAATCGAAGGCCTCAGACAGCCCACTTATGCATACCTTCCTTCATTGGACACTAAACTTTGCTTGTGAAGACCTGTTGAGGCAAGTGAAATCGAAATCGAATTAAATTCGACAACTGGCACCCATGCCAACGTCGTCTCCTTCATTAGAAACGAAACTCGGCTTGCGAAGACCTATTGGGGCAAGCGAAACCGTCATGGCACCTGTGCCCAGCATTGCCTTCCTGGCACTTGTGCCAGATGGCACGTGTAAAGACATTCGAGCGAGATCGTTGCCAGTGCCGCCGAACTGGCTTCTGTGCAGGTGGCACATAAAATACACCATTTTGAGCATGGCCGTTGCCAGTACCGCCTGACTGGCCTTTGTGCCGGTGGCACGTAAAAGCACCCACTACACTCTTGGAGTGGTTGGCGTTAGGAAGGGCATCCAGCTGTAGAAACTCTGCCAAATCAGATTGGAGCCTGGTGTAGCCATCTGGTTTGCCAGCCCTCAGTCAAATCATCCAACCCATGCTAGCATGGAAAGCGGACGTTAAACGACGACGATGATGATGATGATGAGTTCGTATTTATTCTGAACTTCACATCTATTCCCTAGTTATAAACAATCACCTAGTGATGCAGATGGTACCGTGGCTTGCAGTCCACTGTTCAAACATTTTTGAGATGTTATATAGCCTTTGCAAACAAGTCTTGTTCATACATTGTCATTTGGCTCCAATCCTCCATGTAAGCAAGACTGGGCTGTTTGCTTGTTTGTTTGATAAACTGGGAGATTGTTACCTTGCTTGGAAACCAGTGAGAGTGGCAACAAGAAGGGCATCTGGCTCTAGAAACACTGCCTCAATACTCTCATCTGACTCATGCAAGTATGGGAAAGTAGGCATTGAAATGATGATGATGATGATGATGATGTGTGTGTGTTGCTATTGTGGTAAAGATGTGTAGTTCAGTGGTCAGGGTACTTAGCTTATAACCATGAGCTCATGAGTTCAATTCTTGGTGGCATGTGTCCTTGAGCAAGACATTTTCTTCCAGTTCACTCAGCTGGAAAAAAATGAGTTGTACCTGTAATTCAAAGGGGTCAACCATGTCACATTCTGTGTCATGCTGAATCTCCCTGAGAACTACATTAAGGGTACGTGTGTCTGTGGAGTACTCAGCCACTTGCACGTTAATTTCATGAGAAAGCTGTTCTGTTTATTGGATCTACTGGAACACCCATCGTCGTAACCAAAGGAGAACCAGAAGAACCAATATTTTACATTACATTGCCTCTGGTTGAATGAAGCAGTGGTGATGCTGATATTATGACTGGTTGCTTCTGTGCTTTTAAGGACCTCTGGAATCAAGAACAGACAATGGAGCCTGGTGTGGACCCTAGCTTTACCAGTTCTAGTCAAACCATCCAACCCATGCTAGCATGGAAAACAGATGTTAAATGATGATGATGATGATGGCTTGCGAGACCTCTGTTTGGGTGATTTTCCTGAATCATCATCTCACCCTTGTAACTTCCTTCCATTCTAATGATCTTTCCTTGAACAAGATTTTTATCCCTTTTCATCTTTTATTTCTTTACATAAGGTTTGCTTACAGTTATTCATCACTCAAGAGTTTCCTTATAGATACTCATCACTAAGAGCTATCATACAGTTTACTCATCATTCAGGTGTTTGTTTATTGTTACTCACCACACAGGGAATTATTTACAGTTACTCATCATTCATGAATCATGCTTATAGCTACTCATCACTCAGAGAATTAAAACTAATTCCTGGACTCAATTTTCCAGAATCATGCCCATTGCTACAAAACACTTTGTCACTGAGTCCTATTATTGATATTTAATGAGCTCAACCTCTTAATGGCTTCTGATTAATAAAAGAAGTGAAACTAATTTGCATAATGGTTAATGCCTTTCTCAAGAAAATCAGCCAGACATGTAAAGTGTCAAATGGAAGAACTTCAACCAATAATTGAAACAATGCTGTGTAGTGGTTCTTTTATTTTTTGTTCCAGTCATTAGACTGTGGTCATGCTGGGGCACTGTCTCGAAGAATTTTTTTAGTCAAATGAACTGACCCAAGCAGTTACTTTTTTTTTTAAAGCCAGGTACTTATTCTATTGGTCTCATTTGCTAAACCAAGAAGTTAGAGGGACACAAACATACCAACACTGGATGTCAAGTGGTGGATAGGGGACAAACATAGACACACACACATAATGGGCTTCTTTCAGTTTCCATCTACTAAATCTCCTCACAAGGCTTTGGTTGGCTTGAGGCTATAGCAGAAGACACTTGCCCAAGGTGTCAAGCAGTGGAACTGAGCCTGGAACCATGTGGTTGGGAAGCAAGCTTCTTAACACTAAGCCACAGTATTCTACACTCAACACATATAATCAATTGTCGGAAGACTGAAAGCAAGTTTGTAAATAATGGTTGATACTCACTGAAGAACGTATTCTTTCAGATTCATTCCAGGACTTTTGTTTAGAGTTAATTGAAGGTGTTTGTCAACTGAAAATAGAGATAAACATCAATTAAACATAATCGTTTCTGATTCTGGCACACAGCTAGCAATTTTGAGGGGAAGGGCTTAGTTGATTACACTGACACCAGTATCTGACTGAGACTTTATTTCATCGATCCTGGAGAGGTGAAAGGCAAAGTTGACTTCACAATTCTGCCAGTTCACAACAACACAACAACAATAATAATAATCCTTTCTATTATAGACACAAGGTCTAAAATTTTGGTGGGAGGGGTTAATCAATTACCTCAGCTCTAGTGTTCAACTGATACTTATTTCATTGACCCCTGAAAGGATGAAAGGCAAAGTTCATCTCAGTGGAATTTAGACCCAGATGCTAAAAACCTGCAGAAATGCTGCTAAGCGTTTTTGTCCAAAATGCAAATGAATCTGCCAGCTCACTGCCTTCACAATGGTTTCAAATTAAGGCCCAAGGCCAGAGGTTTTGAGAAGGAGCCAGTCAATACCACTTACCCCGCCCCCTCACCCAGCACATGACTTGAATTCTATATTATCAACCCTAATGGGATGAAAGGCAAAGGGTTGGAAGAAATACCACAAGGAATATTCTAATAGAGGAGCTTTAAAGACTATACTATAAAATTTTGTTATGATGAATTTATTTTATAATGTTACAGACATTTTTCCATGTTTTAGGAACTAATGAGTTATTTAGATTAATTAAACCTATTTTCATTTGTTTAGACTAATTAATCTAATTTTCATTAGTTCTATTTCTACAGCAACTTCATCTTTTCTTTCATTGCCTTTTCCCTCGTTAGTAATGAAGGTCTTGATGCCTTCATCTTTGAATATTCACAGAATGTCTAAGTCTTAATTACTTAGACATGTGTGATTAGAACACAGAATGGTTTGGTTAATATCGTCAGTGACAGTGATGGAACTGGGGTTCGTTTCATAAGCATAACCATCCTATAGTGTGGTCTCCTGTTATAGCCTCAGGTTGATCAATGCCCTGGGAGTGAGATTGAACTGGTTGGTGATGGAAACACAGGCAGAATGTGTGTGTGCATGCATGTGTTTGTGTGTGTGTGAATGCTTATTGTCTGCCTTGTCATTGCATGACACCATTTAACCGACAGCAATGTTATAGTTACATCATCTGAAAATCATACATTTTGTAGCTCAGTGGCTTCAACATGTGAAGGCTACTAGCATTGAAAAAAAAAGTTTTATTTGAAAAAAAAGGGCTGGCAACAGGATGAGTATCCAACAGTTGAATAATTCCTGAGGAAGTCGGACCAACCCATGCCAGCATGGAACCCCCAAGCCCAAAAATGATGATAATAATGGTGATGATGGTTGGTGATGGTGATGATGACAATGGAGGAAGGTTTATGTGTGTATAGAACACAATCATGGATGCAACCCATAACACTTTCACAGCTTTGTCTCAGACCAGTTGAAATGCGTTGCAGATAGTGTGAGGAAAATTTTGACATCAAACAATAAGTGAAGTTAAACAACTTTTGTGTGTTTTTGAATATCTAATATGAATCTTCCACACTGTGATTGCTTTACTTTCAACACAGTCTGAGATCAAATCCCATGCTACCCCATTCCAAAATAATAATATTAAGTTCCACCTAATTACTTCACCGACTTCTGACTGCTATTTCCCACTCCCAGCTCATCTGTACATCTGATGTGTTCATAACAATATATTTTAATGTGTATTAATTGACAGCCATTCATGACCATTCCCAAAATTAGCTTAAACCTAACCCTTTCTACAGAACACAAATTAATAATTTAAATAGTTATCACAATGAATGCACTCTAAATTAATAAGGCTATAACAACCAAACGGTTGGATTGCCAAGTATATCTCGTTATCTATCAGTAATTAAACAAACAGGATAGTTTGGTGCAAGTTCACTGGAGAGAGAGAGAGAGAGAGAGAGAGAGAGAGAGAGAGAGAGAGAGAGAGAGAGAGAGAGAGAGAGAGAGAGAGAGAGAGAGAGAGAGAGAGAGAGAGAGAGAGAGAGAGAGAGAGAGAGAGAGAGAGGGAGGGAGAGAGGGAGAGAGGGAGAGAGAGAGAGAGATAGAGAGAGATAGAAACTAATTAACAAACATCAGAAAATAAATTAGAGGCATGTCTGAAATGCCAGTTGTCTAAATATCAAAACAATAAAAAATATTTGCTTAAGTAATGAGAGGCTGTGATGTTCATGCCTTAACCAGTAGCATTAACAATGCAACTAGAAAACTGAATTATTGATATGTGTACATATGGCTGTCTTAGCAACATAGGTCACAGACAAATCAATACCCTGGCTCTAATAGTAAATTTATTTATTGACAGCAAACATAGATGAGAATTGAGCCCTTAAACTCATGAGGTCTGTGGGCAACTGTCCAATGTATCCATGCCTCAAGATAGCATTGTGTGTGTATGTGTGGGAGTCTATATTTCCTTCTATTAAAGCAGAGATTAACAACTTCTTAATGGAATGGTTCACTTCTGCTCATGGCTTCCTAACCTTAACCATCAAGATAATCATCATTCTATACTGGCAAATGTTGGATAATTTGACAGGATTCAACAATACAGTTCTATATTTAAGAGATGAGGAATTATGTACATTATTTACATTTGACAGATATTTGTCCTCATCTTGTTTGTTGTTAACACAACGTTTTGACTGATATACCCTCCAGCCTTCATCAGGTGTCTTGGGGAAATTTCGAAGCTGGGTTCTCATTCCTAAGGTATTTTTTGATGTTGTTGTTAAACCCAGGTTTGAAATTTCCCCAAGACACCTGATGAAGGCTGGAGGGTATATCAGCCAAAACGTTGTGTTAACAAGATGAGGATAAATATCTGTCAAATGTAAATAATGTAAAGCATGTAGGATTCAATAAGTTTGAAGACTGCATCATGCTCCAATGCCTGCTTCTGTACAGTTTCTACCCTTCCCATAATTCCATTATTAATGACATTTATATAAACAAAACATAAAACAAACACTGTTTAAAAGCCATCAAGTGCTCAACGATCCTCAAATACATGAAATTTGGAACATTTTAGAAATGGCTTTAGGCTCACACAGAAAATATCTCAGTGGCCCATTTTTGGCTCAAGGGCCAAAAGTGATCCTTTCCTGTCCTAAAGTTATCTGTGTATTTCAATTAACAAACAACTAATTAGGATTAATCTACAATGAAATGATAAAGGGTTGAAAATTAATTCAAAAATTTTCAGAACAATAAAATATCAAAGGAACTTTACAGAAGAATTGTGTTGACCTGACTGGAACTGTCGCATTGTGATGATGATGACAATGATGATGCCTGGTAAGAAGCTTGCTGGGTTCAGTCCCACTGTGTGGCACCTTGGGCCCATGTCTTCTACTATAGCCTTGGGCTGACCAAAGCTTTGTGAGTGAATTTGGTAGATGGAAACTGAAAGAAGCCCACAGCGCGTGCATGTATTACAACTGCTTGACACCCAGTGTTGGTGTGTTTACATCCCCGTTAACTTAGTGGTTTAGCAAAAGGAGATTGATAGAATAAGTAGCATACTTTAAATAAGTACTGGGGTCAATTCATTTGACTAAAAATTCTTCAAGGCAGCACCCCAGCATGGCCAGTCTAATGACTGAAACAAGGAAAATCCTTATAGATACATATCATCATCATCATCATCCTTTAGTGTCTATTTTTCATGCTGGCATGGGTTGGACAGTTTGACTCAGGACTGGCAAGCCAGATGGCTGCATCAGGCTCCAATCTGATCTGGCAAGTTTTCTACAGCTGGATGCCCTTCCTAATGCCAACCACTCCGAGAGTGTAGTGGGTACTTATTATGTGCCACCAGCTACAGGAGCCAGTCAGGAGGGACTGGCATCGACCACATTTGGATGGTGTTTTTTATGTGCCATCGACATGGCGAGCCAGTCCGGCAGCACTGGCATTGACCCACGCTTGAATGGTGCTTATTACATGCCGCTGGGAAGCCAGTCAGGCAGAATTGGTATCAGCCACAACTACAATTTCCATTTTGATTTTGATTTAATTTGACTTTACTTCACTCAATAGGTCTTCTTAAGTGCAGCATATTGGCCAACAATTCAGGAGTACTTTTAACCCTTTCGATACCAATCCGGCTGAAACCGACTGAAACTAGCTCTGAGTACAAATGTCTTGTTTTTATAAGTTTTGAATTAAAATCTTCCACCAAACCTTAGTCACAATTTATGTTCCTAACACTAGCTTAATGATAATTAAGAAATACGGTAACAAAAGGGTTAATAAGAAAAATAATCAGCAAAAGACACAAGAGAAGGAAACCTCAGTATGGCTGCTTTATATGCTAGAGATAATAGCCTAAATTTCCTTCAATCCACACCCTTCCAACTGCTTCTAATGTCTACCTGCCCAAATGTAGAGGTGTGGTTAATCCTTTTGATACCAACCCAGCTGAAACCACCTCTGGCTTTGTAGTACAAATGTCTTGTTTTTATAAGTTTTGAATTAAAATCTTCCACCAAACCTATGTCACAATTTATGTTCCTAACACTAGCTTAATGATAACTAAGTTATTTTACTAAATTCTTTGTTATATTTAAAGTAATTGAAAGAAACACAGAGCATCTCAAAATAAATTACAGTAACGAAAGGGTTAAACAGGCCAGTTATATATATATATATATATATATATATATATATATATATATATATATATATATATATATATACACACACACACACACAAACACCTACAGTAATACATGAAAAATTTACTAGAAGTAACAGACATTCCTGTAACCATAATAACCAGCGATTGTGGTGATGGTTGTGATGTTGATGGTGGTAATGAGGATGGTGACGATGATGTGGAAGCATAAAGCAACAATTTTATAATGAAATGGCTACAATTAATTGAAACCCCACCACAACTAAACCTGAATTAACTTGACCAAACTTGGCAGTTTCCTTCAGAAGTTTGATATTTGAGTCTACTAGAAAAGGAAAAGTGGAATTCGCTTTGGATCAAATAGCAATTTAGATAAACAAAAGCAAAAATATAAAAACAGTAAAATGGTAAAGAGGAAACGGTTAATAACTTACAAGGTTCATTTGGTGATAACATTGGTAGTTTCTCTTTGTCTTCTGCTTTGGCAATAAGTTCCTTCATTACTTTGTGTTCAAGCATTTGAGCCTTCACAGAGTCTGGAAGAGGTGTACCTTCAACATGTGAACAACTTGAGGTCATGCTATGTCTGTTCTGAAAATTAGCGCTATCTTTTGCATTTTGAGTATAATTTTGGCTTAATTCTTGCCATTCTTGAATTCGTTCGAATGGGTTAACCAAAGGCAAAGCACTAAGATCATCGCATTTTAGAATGTTGTCCCATTTTTCACTGTCCCATGGTTTCGAGAAAACCGTTCCTGCATCACTGACAAGAGATACAGCTCGATATTGGTTTAGATTATCATATTCGGATGTCTTAGAGGAAATGATCAGATTTGGTTGTTCCATGGGTTTTAATGTCAGTTGGGGAGATATCAAATCTTCTAAGGTGGAGAAATTTGACTCCATATCTTTAGCAGGGATTTTGGGATTCACAGGGAATTTATGCAATGTCTGACTATTTGACTTACTCTCATGCACGTTCATCGTTAGTAATATGTTATCAGCAACTTTTGAACACATATTATGTAATGAACCCTTATCACTGTATTTGAGCTCAATTTTATCTGTTTTTTTGTGGTTTTCATTCTGACTATAGTAACAAGGCATTTGTAAACTTTGGTTAGCATTATTGTTCATATCACTTGAAGTTTTACCATTTTTGATCTTGTATTTATCAAAAGAAAAAATGGTGGTATTTGGTGTAACTGAAGGTGAATAAATAGTTTCTAATGTGGGTTGATGTGAGATACGATTTTTACGTCGTTCCCGACAGTTGTGTAGTGTGGATTTCTGTCCATAAACTTGTTTGTTTGCAGAGCTTACAGGTGGGAATATCACTGAATTGACCCCTATAGAGTCAAAGGGCTCAGTGTAGACAGGACTTTTGGTCTTTCCATCGGAAGATTTTTGAACATATGGTACATTATGTAAGGGCGGGGGTTTTGTCTTTTCAGAGAATTTGTTCATTGGTTGATCTGTCTTCTCACAAGAGATCACAGAACCAGTCATGTTTACATTGCACTTTGCTATGTCTGCCACATCACAACTCAGTTCATCTTGTAAAGAATTTCTCTTCTGAAGCTCGACAGCTTTTGGGCAAGTTTCTATCAATGAACACTTGTTAGAATATTGTACAGTTTGACCTGTAGAGCCTCGTCGGGTGATACGACCTTCAACATGAGAAGATGAAGTAGATTGAGATGGCCATGTAACAGCACTGTGCTGCATTTTGCTGGTAGGATTTCGACAATTATCTGGACTGGAAGCTTTTTTAAACTTATAACTAATATCATGAGCTGATTTACTGTACAAATCTTCAATTGCTTTCTGATGTTTGAAGCTTACATCATGTGAAGATTTTGCATACAGATCTTCTCTTTGCTTTTCAGAACTAACACAGCCAATCAGGCTCACAGATAATTGTTCAGTCTGTGAATCTGCATTTTTTTTAGGGATGTATAGCGTACAGTTATTTTCTGCTTCTGAATCACTGAACATTCTGGAACCATCAATATCTGCACTTTTAACTGATGGAGAATTTTTCCAAACATCTTCATAATCACTAAGTTTATCTGACAAGTTACTATGAAAGTATTGGGGGACAGAAAGATGATCAATGGCAGGACCTGATTGAAGTTCAGTCTGTGGTAAATTTAAAGTATTGATTTGTGGATGTGTATGTGAACGGTGAACTTTCATGTCAACAACACTACCTTCTCTACTACTGCCATCAGAATGTTGTTGCTGGTTTGTCTTGGAGATGCATGATGTTACGAGATGAGAATCTGAACATGATGTTTTGGACTTTGACTTGCAACATCCTGCATTAGGGCAATTAGATTTGCTTTTGTAATTAGTCAAAGGTTTCGTTTTATGGTTAGCTGTAAGTCTGATACCAGTGCTTCCAGCGGGAATTGTGTTCGTTGAATTGTGTGGTGGCACTTGGCCCAACTTGTTTCCATTCAATGCTTTCGACGACATACTTGTTGGCTCACTCAAAGACTTGTGGAGACTACATTTCTCAGATTTATTTTTCTGAGCAGATATAGATTTCTTCATAATGTCCGAGGTCCAGAAAGCTGAAACATAAAAATATGAGATTAAGATAAAAAGTTTCTAAAAAACACACTCCCCTCCTTCTTTTGCAATATTATAAATTCCATTGTAATAACACAACCTTCTAAAATTCTTCAAAAACTTAAGCTTATACATCTAGTATAAAATTCAAAAATTTACCCAAAGAGCAGATTATATCAAATAATAAAATGAATTTCAGTTCAAAATCTCCAACCAGATGGCTTTAGTTCTTTGATCAAGCAAACAACCAGACTCATTGGATTAGCATGAAAGTGGCTGAATATTTCACAGACATGTATACCAGTGGTTCCCAGCCTCAGGTCCATGGACCCCTGCTGGTCCACAAATGTAGTACTAGGGGCCTGTGAACTAAATTCAAAATTTCATATATATATATATATATATATATATATATATATATATATATATATATATATATATATACACACACATATACACACACATACGTAAGGATAAGCATATTGAAAGGAGTCCACGAGAAAACTAATTTAAATTTTAACCATGCAGGCATGGGTTTGATGGTTTGACAGGAGCAGGCAAGGTGGAGAGCTGCACCAAGTTCCATTGTCTGTTTTGACATAGTTTCCACAGCTGGATGTCCTTCCCCAATGCCAACCACTTAACAGAGTGTACTGGGTGCTTTTCCTGTGGCGCGAGCACTACAGCTTTTTAAATGGAACCAGCACCAATGCATTTTCTGTGGCACCAGTACCAGTGCATTTCATGTGGTCCCAAAGCTGTACCACTTGAATTACAAGTACAATCTACCCGGTAGGCTTCAGTACAGTTTCCATCTACCCAATTTCAATCACAAGGTCTGGATTGACTCGAACATAGAAATGACATTTGTCTAAAATGCAGCGGGTTTAAACAGGGACCCTCATGATTGTGAAACTTCTTAACCCTTTTGATACCAAACCACTTAAGACACAAACTTCCTGTTTTAACGCTTTCAATACCAATCAAGCTGAAACCACTTCTGGCTCTGTAGTACAAATAAATGTCTTGTTCTCATAAGTTTTGAATTAAAATCTTCCACCAAACCTTAGTCACAATTTATGTTCCTAACACTAGCTTAATGATAACTTACTAAATTCTTTGTTATATTTAAAATTAATTGAAAGAAACACAGAGCGCCTCAAAAGAAATATGGTAACAAAAGGGTTAAAGAGAACTAAATTAAGCCCACCTGTAAAAATTTCCTATTAATTAAAGTTCCAAACTCCAGTTTAATAATGATAAATTCATTTTACTAACCTCTTATTACCAAAATTAATTAAAACAAAGCATTTCAACAGGAATTTGGTAACAAAAGGGTTAACCATTTGCCCATATTGTACATGCAGATATTAATTCAAAAAGGTTTAAATTTCATACATTGTTTATAAGACAACCTATGAATTTAGAACAACTTAAAAACAACTTCTGAGTCATCCAATACACACATCCTTTCCATTATAGGCACAAGGCTTGAAATTCCAGGGTGGGGTGGGGGTAGCTGATTACTTTCATCCCCAGTACATGACTGGTACTTATTTCTTCAACTCAGAACATAGAGATGAACCCCAGTGTGTTAATAATTCTGCCAGCTTGCCACCATATCATCAAATACATATATGAATATATGTATTAAACACTTGCTTTTTACCAAGTAAACCTATACAACCCATAAAAGTGACAAAGTCCCATTCCTCAGAGATAATAAAATTACGGTTAAATTTAGAAAACAAATATATTCCTGCCATATTTTGGTAGGATCTATTATAAGCCAGAAATATCAACCACAAGCTTAAAATGTTGGACATTTTGCTTCCAGTAACTTGACTGTTCCTATTATTAATCTAATAATCTATTTATGTGCTGTGTGAGTGAACTAAATTAATGTGATTTTGGTTGGTCTCAAACATTAGCTGCATCAGCTATTAAATGAATCCTCACCAACTACCAGGTTCCACCACCAGCATCATCTATTAACATCCACCTTCCATGCTGGTATGGGTTGGATGATCTGACAGGATCCAACAGATCCACGGACTGCATCCTACTCCAGCTTCCACTTTAGCATAGTTTCTAGGGCCGGAAACCCTTCCAAATACCAACTGCTTTACAGAGTGGACCAAGTACTTTTTTCATGAAACACCAGCACTATTCAAGTTATCGTGCAGCTTGCAAAATGACAAACCTCTTGACTGAGCAGGGTTACATTAAAGAGGGGAGATGTAATTTTGTGCTAGGAGATGAGAGGCTAAAAGTATGAGAGAAGAGGAAAGAAACATAACAGGTTTCTTTGCTGTAGAGATGATACAACTTGGTTAATGAAGTCCAATATATTACAATGTTGGTAAAACTAGTACCAACATCACATCTGAGGTAGTCTAGCAACATTTCTCCTTTAATTAAAGAATTAGGACTTCTCTTCTTTCTAAAGTGTTGTAAGGGTGAATCAGTAGGGACTGCTGCTACTACTGTCACTACACATAAGTATTTTAACTTTAATATTTAGAACAAAAAAATATTCATTATTTACATTTGACGGATATTTGTCCTGACCTTGTTTGTTGTTAACACGTTTCGGCTGATATACCCTCCAGCCTTCATCAGGTGTCTTGGAGAAATTTCGAACCAGGGTTCTCATTCCTAAGGTATTTTTCGATGTTGTTGTTGTTGTTATTATTATTATTATTATTATTATTCAGGTCACTGCCTGGAAGCGAACTCAGAATCTTGGGGTTAGTAGCCCACGCTCTTAACCATTATGCCATATGCCGAAATGTGTTAACAACAAACAAGATGAAGACAAATATCTGTCAAATGTAGATAATGTAAACAATGTACATAATTCCTCATCTCTTAAATATTGAACTATATTAAAAAAATATTCTTTACCTTGGCCTAACAAAGCTAATGAAGTAAGTTGCTGTGATGTTTCAGCTTTGAGAATTGGATCAGGTAGCACCAACAACTGGGGGAGGTCTTCCCTTGAAACACAAAAAGAAAAAAAAAAAATCACAATACAATTATTAATGAGTGAATATATATAGATTGTTTCAAATTTTTGCACAAGGCCAGTAATTTTAGGGGGAAGGACAGGGGAAAGACAGTTGATTACATTGACCCCAATGCTTAACTGGTTCTTACCAATCCCAAAAGGCTGCCTGGCATGCTAACGATTCTGCCAGCTTGCTGCCTTATAATAATTATTTCAAATTTTGGCACAAGGCTAGCAATTATTTTGGGGTTGGGGGCGGGGTGATTACATCGACCCCAATGTTTATTTAACTGGTACTTATTTTATCAACTCTAAAAGGGTGAGAAGTGAAGCTAACATGGGCAGAATTTGAACTATGACCATAAAGACAGACAAAATACTGCTATCCATTTTGCCTGGCTTACGATTCTGCCAGCTCAATGCCTTATAATAATTACAATAACATTAACCCTTTCGTTACTGTATTTATTTTGAGATGCTCTGTGTTTCTTTCAATATAACAAAGAATTTAGTAAAATAACTTAGTTATCATTAAGCTAGCGTTAGGAACATAAATTGTGACTAAGGTTTGGTGAAAGATTTTAATTCAAAACTTATGAAAACAAGACATTTGTACTACAGAGCCAGAGCTGGTTTCAGCCGAGTTGGTATCGAAAGGGTTAATGAGCTTACTGCATATTGTGCTCAGATGCACCACAACATATTAGAGGACATTAAAAGAGGAAAACAAATATATGACAGACAATGATGAAACCTGGAAATACATGGATCTTTTATCTTTTGTTCATTTTAGCCATTGGAATGCAGCCATGCTGGAGCACCACCTTGAAGGGTTTGTAGTCAAACAAATCGACCCGAGGTTTCATCATCATCATTGTCGTTTAACATCCTCTTTCCATTTTGGCATGGGTTGGCTTGTTTGACTGGGGACTGGCAAGCCAGGAGGCCGCACCAGGTTCCAATTTGATCTGGCAACGTTTCTACTGCTGGATGCCCTTCCTAACGCCAACCACTCCGAGAGTGTAGTGGGTGCTTTTTATGTGCCACTGGCACGAGGGCCGGTCATGCAGTACTGGCATTGACCACGCTCGAATGGTACTTTTTATGTGCTACCGGCACAGGACCAGTCAGCCAAAGCCTAATACTTAGCCGAACCGCTAAGTTATGAGGATGTAAAAACACCAACACCAGTTGTCAAGTGGTGGTGAAGGACAAACACAGACACTAAGTCACACACACACAAACACATGACAAGCTTCTTTCAGTTTCCATGTACCAAATCTATTCCCAAGACTTTGGTCAGCCTAAGGCCATAGTAGATGACACTTGCCCATGGTGTCACACAGTGGGACTGAACCTGAAACCATGTGATTGGGAAGCAAGCTTCTTACCACACAGCCACTCCTGAGCCTATATGTAGTGTACATAAAATGATAAATTTTAGGAATCATGGAATTTTTTATGGATGTAGTGGCCTGGCAGTCAACAACTTATGTAGGTGCTTTTTTTCCCATGCTTTGGCAATTTCAAGTTTGAAAAATGTTTCTGAAAGTTATGGGCATTGTGCTGTTTCATGATGTTATATTTGTGTCCACGAGTGGTAGTGATCGTGAATTCAAAAAGTTGGCCAAAGTTGTTATTGGAAAGATGAACGGAAAATCTTGTGGTTTTCTTACCAAGTCAGCTGCCAGTGTTTCAACGCCCAGAGAAGCAATAATTTTAATTATGATTAAAAAACAGATGTTGTAAAAAGTAACTTTCCCATTTAATTAAATACATTTCAATAAACTGAACATGTGGTAACATGGAGCAAGTATAAAAGTTACATAGAAGAGCATTCTTCCACCTAGGACTTCGTTTTAGCATTCTCTTTCACATAAACTTTATTTGCATCTACATTGTTTAAACATGTAAATACTTACAAGTTTTTACAGTAATTATAGATAAGTTCAGGCACATTGTTAAACGTTTTGTCCGAGCCTTGCAGATGTGGAGAGTCACTGTAATTCTCTATCAAGTAATGTTCTACAACAGGTCCATCTGACTGCGACAAGTGAACAGACAGAGCCATTGAGCTTTTTTGAGTTGATTGCCGTACAATAAACATCTGTAAATATAATACATAGTGAAAATTAATTAGTGAAATTGCAAAAACAAATAATAAAATAAAGTGTGTCCATAAATTACCTTTACAATTTGAAGTGTACAAGTGTGGAATTTATAAAGATAATTTATGGACTATTTTACCTTCTAATGGTTATCTCCCTTGACAAGTGACACATCTCTTAAAAAAACTTTTCTCGTATTTCAGTGGCCACTGGGATGGATGATTAAGAAAGGAGCACAAAAGGGATAAGTAGTAATTTATGCTAAGATTATTTGTCTTCCATTTAATGATATAAATAGCTAAGGACCACATTGGTAGTAGACTGAGGCAGATGGTAAGTCTTTATCGTCACTAATGTTTTAATGTCCACTTTTCCATGCTTGCATAGATCAGCTGGAATACGTTGTAGCAGATTTTCTACAGCAGGATGCCATTTTGCTGCCAATCCTCATCCGTTTCTACAAAAGGCTGGAAATGAACACCATCACGTCTACACTGGTGACACTCATTTACAACAATCACACAATGTCAAGACCACACACACACACAAATATATGTATAAAATGGGCTTCTTTCAGTTTCCATCTACTAAATGTACTCACAAGGCTTTGGTTGGCCTGAGGCTAGAGCAGAAGACATCTGCCCAAAGAGTCACACAGTAGAACTGAACTCAAAATCATGTGGTTAGGAAGTAAACTTCTTTACCACACAGCCACACCAAGAATGGTATGAAAATATAATTAATATTTGTTTAACTAGTATTTTGCCTTCTGTTATGTTCTGAGTTCAAATTCCGCCGAGGTCGACTGTGCCTTTCATCCTTTTGGGGTCGATTAAATAAGTACCAGTTACGCACTGGGTCGATGTAATCGACTTAATCCCTTTGTCTGTCCTTGTTTGTCCCCTCTATGTTTAGCCCCCTGTGGGCAATAAAGAAAGTAATATTTGTTTAACTTAACTATTTAAACTATTCAAACCACCCATATCCACCCCAAATACTCTACCTGTTTTATGTTCAAAATAGTCAGATCCAGCCTCTCACACCTACCCTACAATGTCATTCTAAAAATAAACAAACACATCATCGAAATCTCAAAACTGTGAGATAATCCATGATTAATTCAAAACAATGTGAATAAGTAAGCATTACATTTGTCAGAGAAATCTGAATGCTATATAGGGTTAACCCTTTCATTACTGTATTTATTTTGAGATGCTCTGTGTTTCTTTCAATTAATTTTAAATATAACAAAGAATTTAGTAAAATCACTTAGTTATTATTACTCAGCTAGTAATTAGGAACATAAATTGTGACTAAGGTTTGGTGGAAGATTTTAATTCAAAACTTATGAAAACAAGACATTTGTACTAGAGAGCCAGAGCCGGTTTCAGCCGGGTTGGTAATGAAAGGGTTAAGGCGACAAGCTGGCAGAATTGTCAGTTTGCTGGGCAAAATGCTAAGTGATAATCTGTGTCTTTATGCTCTGAGTTCAAATTTTGCCAAGATCAACTTTGAAAAATACCAGTTGAATACTGGATCGATGTAATTAACTTACCCATCCCCTCGAAATTGCTAGCCTTGTGCCAAAATTTGAAATAATAATTATTGTTGTTACTATTATCATTATTATTATTAATTCTGGTGCCAATAAATGGCGCTAAGTATTTCGCCTGGCATGCTAACAATTCTGCCAGTTTACCACTTTACCAATAATAATAATCTGTGGACAAAATGGTGAAACCATATGGCATATTACCAGCCAATGTACACCACTTGAAACTGTATGACATTACCAGCCAATGTACACCACTTGAAATTGTATGACATATTACCAGCCAACGTACGTCACTGGCCCAGAAGGAATATAAGAGATGCCATGACAATATAGCAAGGCTTATGCACTTGACAGAGCACAAAATTGGTATGACTACAAACCCAAGGGCATCATCGAAAATGATAATGCAAAGATGCTATGGGATTTTATGATTCAGTGCAGCCATGAGATAGAGAATAGGGAGCCAGAGAAAGAAAGTAATTGAGAAAGAAAGTAAACGATGCTGGATCAGAGGTTAAGCAGTTGTGGTCGATGAAAAAGGTGGTAGTAGTACCAATAATTGTCGGATTCCTGGGAACAGTGAATAAAAATCTTGAGAAGTACATGGAACAAATTGGGGCTGCAATAAGGGTGGAGCACTTGCAGAAAACAGCATTGCTTGGAACCGCTCGAATATTCCGGAAGGTGCTCGAAAAATAAGAGGTGTTACCTTAGTTTGCTAGTTGTGAACAGCTGACACTGTAGTACATCTCCAGCATTAGAAGCTGTGCAAAGGCAATAATAATAAATAATAATAATGGTTTCAAATTTTGCCACAAGGGCAGCCATTTGGGGGATACTTAATTTATCACTGGTACTTAATTTATTGACCCCGAAAGGATGAAAGGCAAAGTTGACCTCGGCGGAATTTGAACTCAGAAGGTAGCAACAGGTGAAATACCGTTAAGCATTTCACCCAGCATGCTAACGTTTCTGCCAGTTGACCACTTTTAATAATAATAATAATTTTCTACTTTAGGTACAAAGCCTGAAATTTTAGGAGAGGGGGTAGTCGATTACTTCAACACCAGTGTTTCACCAGTACTTAATTTATCGACCCCAAAAGGATAAAAGCAAAATCAACCGTGATGGAATTTGAACTCAGGACGTATTGACAGGCAAAATACCGCTAAGCATTTCGTCCAGTGTGCTAACGATTCTGCCAATATTGGTTTCAAATTGTGGCACAAGGCAGATGGGGGGGGGGGGGGGGGCCCTAGTTGATTACATTGACCCCAGTCCTCAACTGGTACCTATTTCATTGACCCCCAAAAGGATGACAGGCAAAGTTGACCTCAGTGGAATTTGAAACCAGAACATAAAGAGTTAAAAGAAATACTTTTTTACTCTAGGAACAAAGCCTGGAAATTTGGAGAAGGGGGCCAGTTGATTAGATTGACCCTAGTATGCAACTGGTATTTAATTTATCATGAAAGGCAAAGTCGACCTCAGCAGAATTTGAACTCAGAATGTAGCAACAGACAAAATACTGCTAAGCATTTTGCCCAATATGCTAACGTTTCTGCTAGCTTGGCACCTTGAGTTTACTGCTAAGCATTTTCTCCACTCTGCAAATGATTTTTCTGTCAGCTTGCTGCCTTTGAGTAAATATTTTCTTGAGTCCAAGGATTCATGGGGTCAGTTACTCTGGTTTCCAAGGTTAAGATCAAAACATTCCCCCTGAAAGGGACACTTTCTATTGCAGGGTCGCTCAATCCAGGAATAGAAACCACAATCTTGGGACTGGGAGCGCAACACCCTAACCACAAGGCCATGTGTTTTCACAAAGAAGTAATAATAAGAGGAGGAGGAGAAGGATAAAGTAAAGTCTTACCCCAGGAATTCCATCCTTGAGAAGATGAACAGCACCAATACGACCAATATCTGGCAGGCACCAGATAGAACGGCTTTTCTCAAGGCGCTCCCAGAAGCTGATTGGTCGAGTCTCCTGCTCTATAGAAATTGGTGTTATCTGTAAAAACAATAACAAAGATGTTAAGAAGATCACAAGAAGTTTGTAGAGGTGAAATGACTGACAAAATTCTTTTAAATGATTGGAACAGAATTTCAGGAACAAGCTTAAAGTGTAGATACACCTGCTCTGGACCAAGCCTTTAACTGGAAACTAACGAAACAACATATTAATTAGCAGTGTTCTCATTGGTTATAGTGGTATTATGTCTGTATCTATAGTACCTCTTTACAGCTAGGTAGTCTGAGCCAACAAGAGAGAAGTCTGGTGGCCATAGATAAGACTGGAGCAAAATCATGTCTTTGATAATCTGACCAATTCCTGACAGATTTGGTCAACCGTGGCCGAACACTGAATGGATAATAATAAGAATATGAATAAAGTCTGCAAGTTTGTTATATCCACTGTGTTTCATGTCTTTGAGTCGGATAATTATTCTACTGGTTGCAGTTTATTTAGCCATCAGCAAGATGCAAGAATAAAAGCACACCCAGTGTGGAAGTGGTCTCTCAAATTTTTTCAAATAAACTGTCCAGTCAGATCTTGAATCTTTGATTGAGATAGGTAAGAAAAAGTTTTGTTTAGATAATTAAATTGATTGTAAATGAAGGAAACTCTTTTGCTGAACTGCTAAGTTACTAAGACGTAAACAAACCAACACTGGTTGTCAAATGGTGGTGGAGAAACACAAAGACAAATACAAATATGTATATGATGAGCTTCCTTCAGTTTCCACTCACAAGGATTTGGTTGGCCCAGGGCTATTGTAGAAGACACTTGCCTAAGGTGCCAGGCAGTGGGACTGAACCCAGAATGATGTGATTGGGAAGCAAGCTTCTTACCACACAGCTATGTCTGTTATATTTAAGAATATGGAGATGGAATAGATGGCAGAGACAAAAAAATAAATAAAGTGAACACCAAATAGACAACAGTGTGAAGGAGCAGCAAGGAATATTTAAAGGAATTAAACAGCGGGGGGGGGGGGATTGGGAAGCGGTGGAGATAGTAACATATACAAACAAAACAGAAATTGGTGACAAACAGTTACAAAATAGCTTAGGACATAATTTAAGGGTGTGTTTCATTTGAAAACTGGTTACATCCAATGTAGTTGGAGTCTATTCAACTAGGAAAGAAAAACACCTCATCCTGTTAGTCTTCCTTTTTCTTTTCTTTTTTTCCCCCTTTTTTTGCATGTGAAAAGCATTTGTTTCATCACTGATGAAACAATATCATAATAATAACAAAATCAGCAATTAGGCACAAAATCAGCAATTTTGAGAGGAAGGGGTAAATGGTTTACACTGACCTTAGTACTATATAGGTACTTATTTGATTGACCCCAAAAGCATGAATGGCAAAGCCAACCTCAGTGGAATCTGAACTCAAAAGTCAATGAGTGTGCAGAAATACTACAAAGCAATTTTTTTGACGTTCTAACAATTTTGACAGCTGACCACCTTAATACTAGCTTGTGACTCAAATGGACCGTTTCCCTTTTTTTTATATAAAGCCACATCAATCATCACCACCATCATCTTATGACAGCTTTCTATGTCACTCTTTGTTATCCCCTTTATGAAGAGTAATAATTTGAGTTTGTCCTTCACCTTTTCTTTCCGATGTCTTCTTCGAACATCTTCCTCAGAACGTAAAGACAGACAAAGACATGTTATATATTAAGTTATTGTTTGGGTTTGCGGCTGTTCTGTGGGCACTTCATGAATTATTATCTGTTTGGCAGAGCTTGATTAGGTTTCTGACTTGCCTGTTTCTGTCAAGCTGTCCAACCCATGCCAGCATAGAAAATGCACATTTCATGATAATATTATAGTACAACAGTGATTTTTCACACCCTTGGTCAGCTTAGATTGTAAAGTTGATGACCTGTGTTTCAAGTGCCAAACATTGCGACTGAACCTGAAACGCCAAGGATGCAAAGACACTAAGCCTGGACCCAGGGTAATTTGGGCTTAAATGTTTTATTAGGTAAGAAGAAAACACTCCTAAACTGGGTAGCATCTGTTTCAGTAAGTGGACTCCACCCCCACCTTGTGTGAGACCATTCAATGTTAATCAACACCTGAAAATTCTTTGAGAGAGAGAGTGTATGTGTGTGTGTGTGTGAGAACAAGAGGCAGAGAGATTTAGATTAAGATTTTTAAGTATATAAACATAAAAGTAGAAGATTAAAAAAAATTAATGAGCACCTGCTACATTTTTTTAAAGCTTCATGTCTCTAAATGGGGGGGGGGGGGAACAGTCCCACAGTTCATCAGGGTGTGTTGGGGTGGGGAGAAGAATGTTGTTGTGTTAAAAGGAATATTCCTTAAAGTTACACAACAGTCTCAGAAACTGCCACAGATATCTGCAAATATGTCAGACTACAAGAAGTAGTTCTTCTACACAGAAATAGATTTCGTTTTTTCTCTTTTTGTTTGTTTGTTTGTTTTTTTAACATCACAAGCTACAGAAGTTATTTGTAAAATAAGGTATAAAGTGAAAAATTTCAGGGGAAGGGGTTAATCAATTGAATCAACCCGCAGTACTTGATTGGTACTTTATGGACACTGGAAGGATAAAAAACAAAATCGACCTTGGTGGGATTTGAACTCAAAAACATAAGAAGCCATAGCAAATATGGTGAGTCAATTTCTTTTCTGATATTCTACCAGCGCAAAACCATTCATGATTGTTTCTAATTGAAACCCAAAGCCTACAAGTTTGAAGAGAGGGGTTAGGTGATGCCATTAGCCCCTAGTATTTGACTGGTACTTTATTGACCTTGGAGGACAAAAAGACGAAACGAACCTCAGTGGGATCTGAACTCAGAAGATAAAGAAGCAGAAAAAAAATGCTATAAAACTGTTTTTCCAAGGCTCTAAAAATTCTACCAATTCACTACTCCATCTCAAACTATAATAAATGTTAACATTAATATAATGATGATTCCACTCCCCACCTCTCACCCTCATCCCACCCAAACAGATGGAATTTTCGCTTCCATTCCATTCAGTCTAATATAAAGGCTTGGAATTTCTAAAAGTTCTTTTTATCATTCAACATAATTATTAATTTTTTTCTTCTTTCAGTACCCCTGTGTGTATGAGTGTGTGTGCGCACGCGTGCGTGCATGCAAAGGTAGTCACAAATGGGATAAATTTAACAAAATTGCAAAAAACAAACAAACAAAGAGGAATTGTTTATTTCTTGTGTGATGTGAACTTATTTATGTTGATGGCAACGAGATATCAAATGAAACAGAAGGCAGGATATAACAACACCACCACCAATGCCAACATCCTGCACAGCAACATGTTCCGGCGCCAAGACAAGCTGCTGTTTGACAGAAGTGGATCAAAAGTTAACCAAATTCTTCTATGCTTACAGACTGATAAATTGTTTGTACGAGAGAGGTGTGAAGGAATGTCAGGAACATGTCTGAAGTTTCCTCCTATGGAAAACAGAGCTGTATAGTGTCAGGAATGTCAAAGTACGAATATTTCTGAAGAATGTCATAAATGCACTGAGATCATGTAAATTCAACCGATTCTTACATTCGAAACATGTTTTAACGAAAATTTTCCGAAGTGTTTTTTTTTTTTTCTTTTCTTTTCTGCTTGCATGGGTCAAGACAGAGATTTGTTTGAGGCACGATTTGGTGGCCAGATGCTCTTCCTCTTACCAAACTTTGCCTGATTTTTTAACCAAAGCATATTTGTATTCCAAAGGTCATCAAAGGCACAGAGCAACTGGTCATAATGTCAACCTCAGCAACATTTCACTCAATTGGCAACAAATGTGAAAATATATAAATACTGACCCACATTCATGCACACATCCATGTAAACGTGTGTGTATGTGTGTGCCTATTACTTGTTTCTGTCATTAGACTGTGGCCATGCTGGAGCAGTGTCTTGAAAAATGTTTAATCTAATGAATTGACAGCAGTCCTTTTTTAAAGCCTGGTACTTATTCTATCAGTCTCCTTTGTTGAACTGCTAGGTTACAGGGAGATAAACACACCAACACAGGTTGTCAAATGGTGATGAGGGACAAACACGCATATATATATATATATATATATATATATATATATATATATATATATATATATATTATATAAACAGTGATTTCTTTCAGTTTCTGTCTACGAAATCCACTCACAAGGGTGTGGTTGACCTGATGTTATAATAGAAGACACTTGCCCAAGGTACCACACAGTATGCCCCAGCAGGGCCTGTCTAGGGACTGAAACAAATAAAAGACAAAAGAAATACATACACATACACACTTCCTATAATTTCTGTCTACCTCACAGAATTGGTTGGCATTGAGCTACCCATGGTGCAGCAAATGAGACCAAACCCCAAACCACATGCTTGCTAAACAAACATAATGGCCACACAGTCATGTTTTGTAACTGATTCATACATATAGGTGAAAAAAGATTAGAGGTCTATACAAATCAAATTTTTATATATAATAGATGGAGGTGGAAATAGCACAGAAGTAAGTCTAAGATATTTCAATTTAAGAACATGTCTTGACCTCCCAGACAGAAGATAAACTGTTTTTACTTGAAATTTTAATAAATTTTTACTGATATTTGATAAGATGAGATACACCGAAACTGGTAATATTTTCTTTATATAATTTTTGAAGTCATTTTTATTAAATTCCCTCTTAAATTCAAATGTCTTAGATTTACTTCTGTGCTATTTCCACCCCCGACTTTTATTATATATATATATATCAACTTGATTCCTAAATAAATAAAATCATTATAGATTGAGTCATTTTGTGGGTGCAGCCAACAGCTGTGGTCTTTCATTAATTAATTCCTGCATTAAGAAAATTTATTTCCATTTTTAATTGAAAGACAAAGGTCTTTGTTTTGGAATTCATTTAACAATTTTTGTCTTCTTCAGGAGACCCGTCTAGCCAAGTGAAATCATAGTTGTGGCCGATGCTGGTGTCATGTAACTGGCTCCCATGCTGGTGGCACATAAAAAGCACCTTTCAAGCATCAGGTCTCATAGAGGCAAGGTGGCCAATGCTGGTGGCATGTGAAAAGCATCTTTTGAGTGTTGGGCATTACGGAGACAATGACGAATGACCAAAGCCTTTGACATTATGCCGTGCTTGAGAAGATATTCCATCAAGCCAAGTAAAATTGCAGACATGGCACATACTGGTGTCACACAAATGGCACGGAAAAGCACCCATTACACTCTTGGAGTGGTTGTCGTTAGGAAGAGTATCTAGCTGTAGATACCATGCCAAATCAGACTGGAGTCTGGTGCAGCCTTCCAGCTTGCCAGCCCTGGTCAAACTGTCCAACCCATGCCAGCATGGACAATGATGATAATGGTGGTGGTGGTTGCAGTCCAAACTTCTTATCTATCCAACCATTCTTGTGATAAGACCATTTGTTAGAGGGAACATATATACTTGTCCTAAGTATTTTAGGTTAATTATTTTAATTAGGGATAGTTAGGATAGAAGGGATATGTAAGTTTTAAATTAACTGTTTTAATTGAGGCTTGTTAAGATAGAGGAAGTATATATATATATATATATATATATATATATATATATATATATATATATATATATATATATATATAGTTATTTGGAAATGGATGCGCGGCATTCAAATAAATAATATACACACACCTATATATATGCATATATGGGTACAGGACGTCACCAACAGTAAACAACATGAAATATGAAAACAAATGAGTTAAATACGCAAATAATGAGAGGAAAAAATGGAAAGGAGAGCAACTGTCTTTGAAGAATGATACTGTCATTGATCGCTCGAAATGGGGAGTAGATAGACAGCAGACAACTGATGAAGGGTTGTTCTTTCTATTACTTGTCTTGTTTCTCATTTTTTCTCTCTCATTATTTGCATATCTAACTCATCTGTTTACTATTGGTGACGTCCTGTACCCGAGCAGCTGTCTGGCTAGTGGCCCGTAAATAGCACCATTTGAGTGTAATCGTCACCAGCGTTGCCTTCTAGCACTTGTGCTGGTGGCACGTTAGAAAATCATTCAAGCGAGGTTGTTGCCAGTACCACTGGACTGGCTCCCATGCAGGTGGCACATAAAAAACACCATTTTGAGCGTGGCCGTTGCCAGTACCGTGTGACTGGCCCTCGTTCTGGTGGCACGTAATGGCATAAGGAAGGGCATCCAGCTGTAGAAACTCTGCCAGATCAGATTGGAGCCTGGTGCAGCCTTCTGGCTTGCCAGTCCTCAGTCAAATCGTCCAACCCATGCTAGCATGGAAAGCGGACGTTAAACGATGATGATGATGATGATGATTATATATATATCATCATGTTGTTAGTATTAAGCCAGTAGTCTTAATTATGGATAGTTAAGACTGAAGGGGGTTTGTATATGTTATAAGTTTTAGGTCAATTATTTTTAATTATGGGCTGTTAGAGTATAGGATGAATAGATACCTATTAGAATTTGGGTCAGTTGTTTTAGTACTGGGGTCATTAGAATATTTAGGGCAACAAACTATCCACTAGTTCACACCTATGTCTAGTCTCCACTCCTACCACTCAACCAAAACAAAAACAACGGGTAAGGCAAACCCTGGTCACATGGTAAACAAACATGCACACAGGCCCACACTTGCCTGGTAATTAGCTATTGATGTACTACTGACGTCAGTTATGTCATGGCCGCCACCACCACCATCATTCCTGCTCTTCCATACAAAACTATAATGGGGGTGGGTAGGAGAGGGATGGTAAGCTATGTTAGAAGAAGGCTAAAGGCTTCACTTGGCTTTATTATTATTATTATAACAGAAGAAACTGGGAATGAAGAGGGATAGGTCAGTTAGGAAAGAGAAAGGAAGTTGTCATTGCATTCTTGCCCTACAAAATAGTAGTGGTGGCGGTGGTAGACAGGAATGGTAATTATGATGTAAATTAAAGGTAAAATGTCTTCATTATTCAGTAGTTGAGTTAGCAACAGAGAAATACAGGTTTATGATGATATAAGGAGGTAAATAAGGAGAGTTATTTACATAAAGGGAAAATAATGAGAGTGGGGGGAGGGAAGAAATAAATGAAAGAGAGAGCTGGAAGAAGAGAGAACAGGAAAAGAGAGAGAAGGGGAGAGGGAGAGATAATAAGAATAAGAGGAAAATAGAAGAGAAAGAAATAAGGAGCTAAAGTAAATGAGATAAAGAGAGAGGAGACAATAGGGAAGAGACAGAGAGAGGGGGGAAAGAGAGCCAAAAGAGAGCAGCAGTTTCTTTTTAAGTGTATCAAAGATTTGAATGAACACCACAACATCCTGCATTTCTTGTACATTCAATGAACAGCGCCCACCACCACCACCAGTACGTTCTTATTAGTCCTTAATCCTCGAGCGTCCAAATCAACCATATCCACCAGCCCAAATATCCATCATCATCATCATCATCATTTAATGTCTGCTCTCCATGCTGGCATGGGTTTGACAGTTTGACCAGAGCTGGTGAGCCAGAGGGCTGCACCAAGTTCCAGTCTGATATGGCATGGTTTCTACAGATGGATGCCCTTGCTAGTGCCAACCACTCCAGGAGTATAATGGGTGCTTTTACGTGCCGCCGACACAGGAACCATTTACATGACATCGGCAACAACCATGACTACAATTCATGGGTGAGTGCCATTTACATGGCACCATCAATGACCACAACTACGATTCCTAGGTGAGTACATATATCATGTCCAGAAATGTCCAAAGATTTGTTTGTCTCTCATCTATTTTTAACCCTTTAGCATTCAGATTTCTTTGCTGAATGTAATGTTTGTTTATTCACATTGTTTTTCACATAAATAGCATGATGATCCATACAAAAAACATCCTGTCCACACTGTAAAGTGGTTGGCATTTGGAAGAGCAGCATCCAGCTGTAAAAAAACCATGTCAAAGTTGACACAGAAGTATGGTGCAGTCTTCTGCCTATCCAGTTCCTGTCAAACCATCCAACCCATGCCAGCATGGAAGGCAGATGTTAAACAATGATGATGATGATGATGATGATAGAACAAGTAGAAAGATAAATTTTTTTCCAACATGCAAATACTGAACAGTATATATAAAGGATAAAATCCTTTTAAGAGCAGAAAAATTTGCCAGCAACCAGCCATGAGGATCGAACTCACACCCCTCCAATATCCAGTTGGAGTGCTCTACCCTTTAACCAGACTGGCGAATTCTTCTGCAATATTAGAAATTATAAAGTCATCCAGAAACAGATATTGGAGGGGTGAGAGTTTGATCCTCATGGCTGGGTTGCCAGCAAATTTTTCTGCACTTAAAACGAGTTTATCCTTTGTATATATACTGTTTAGTATCCACGCGTTGAATAAAAATTTATCTTTCTACTTGTTGTACAATACATTTCAATGTTTCAAAAACAAACTTATGTTTGTTTACATATGACATAAAATGATGATGATATCATAAAAGCACTCTGTCCGCTTTGCTGAGTGGTTAGTGTTAGGAAGGGCATCAAGCAGTAAAAACCCTGCCAAAACAGACATAGGTGTATGGTGCAGTCTTTTGCCTGGCCTGCTCCTGTCAAACCACCCAACCCATGCCAGCATGGAAGGCGGAAGTTAAAACAATGATGATGACGATATTTCATAGCTTCAAGATTTCAACATGACTGTATATGTTTAAAATGACATTGTAGGGTAAGGGTGAAAGAACAGATCCAGCTGGATTAAACATAGAATAGACAGAATATTTTGGCGAGATGTGGTTAGTTTAAATGTTGAAGGGTTAAACAATACAAAAATTAAGGGTTAAACGATACAAAAATTAAAATTCAGTACCAACTCCTATGAACTTTTAAGTATCACAAAAGAATGAAGAAGGAATTTATGTTGGTTTGGTATCCTTCACTTTGCCGTTTGAATTACATTCGAGTGATTGATGGAGGTGGTGGGTTATAAGTTATGGAGAAGAGAAGAACTGAGTAAAGAACAGAAGCTTATAATTTAGAACATAATGAAATAATTGATAATGGCTTACCCTGCAGTTATTCGAACTGATCTCTGTAATATCAGGACAGCGGTCATAATGAGTTTCCTGCAAATGACTAATATCCCTGGAAATAAAAAAAATAAATAAAATACAGATATATAGCAACACACACACATATGTATATATACAATAGGCTTCCACACAGTTTCCATCTAACAATTCCCTTCACAAGGCACTGGTTAGCCCTAAGGTATAGTAATAGAAATTTAAAATTTCTTCCATGAAAATCTCAGTCAATTTATGTTCTAAACACCAGCGTAATAATGGACAAAGTTATTTTACTAAATTTTTCATTATTTTAAAAATTAATAAAACAGAAGCAATATATTTCAACAGAAATAGGGTAATAAAATGGCAAAGTTTCTTTCTACATCTTTGGTTAAATGGTCTATGTTTGTTAAGGTGTGAAGCGTGGAAAATAATCTCAGCTCCACTTAGGGTTTGAACTCAGAAGTGTGAAGTCTAAAATCAGATGCTATTAACTAAATATCTATCAACTGTTCTGCATCCACCATTTATGCACCCAACACTTACATTCACCTCAGGATGACTGCATCACTAACTATACAGTAGACCAGTGTTTCTCAACTGGGGTTCCTAGAAAGAGTGAGATAAGCTAATGCTAATTTCACAATTGTAATATATATATATATATATATATATATATATATATATATATATATATATATATATATATATATATATATATATATATATATATATATATAAGATTCAGTTGAATTAGGTACTTAAGTTGAAGCACCAAGCCAGTCTGGTATTATCTGCACAGCTTGAAGTAAGGTGAATAAAATCAAAATAAGCAACAGGATATCAAGTAGTGATGCAGTACAACCATTTCAAGTGGCTCCATTTAATTGAACAATGCAATCATCAATTTAAATGCAGTGCTATCTTCAGCTGCACAAAATATAGAATTTTTTAACAAGTAGAACATATTTAATATAATTTTCTTAAATATTTTAACAGAGTAAGAAGATGGAAGAAATTCATGTTATCGCTATTGTAGCAAGATAGCACTGCATTTAAATTGATGTAATGATTGCATTGTTCAATTAAATGGAGCCACTTAAAACGGCTGTACTGCATTACTACTTGATATCCTGTTGCTTACATATGTGACATTAACCATGTGAACTATGATGAAAAAAATATGTGAAAGATACAGTATATAATTTTTTTGAGCAGGGGTTCCTTGAGACATGTAATTGAATTTAAGGGTTACACAAGGGTAAAAAAGGTTGAGAAACACTGCAGTAGACTAACGGAGCCTCTGTGTAGTTACTAGACCTATTAGAAGCAGTAACCAAATACCCTCAGATTACAGCTTGCTGTCTTACAAAAACAAACCCCGCAAAAATGAATAATAGAAATACAAAAAACAGGAGGGAATGCTTTTCAGAAAAGGTCTGGTGAATTTCAATACCAATTTGAGTTCTCAAAAACTTTCTACAGTCTCAAAACTGTGAAGGAACTTTTTCAACTGTGACTGAAGTTCTAGAGAACTTTCTTGGTTCTCCAGAGTCTCTAAGAGAATTCTTTCAACTAGAATTTAGTTTCTTAAGAAACTTTCTAGTTGTAGAAAATTCTAATTAGACATGACATTTATTGTAGGTCTTTAGGCTGATGTGTATAAATACCAACAGCTCTGGTGGAAAATACTGAAAGGGTAGGGGTGGAAGGTGGGGGAGGAAAGAAGTTGTGAAAAGAAAGCAAAGATTAATGACTTTATCTGTTTTAAGTAAAAGAGATTGTATTTATTAAAAGACTATTTGTGACTAGACTCTAAAGTACCCTAGCAGATGCAGGATGCATGCCTTGTGATTCTCTGGTGCCTGAAATACTTGGAACAAATCATAAATGGTAGGAAGTAGACTATTTATAGAAAATATGGCAGGAATAATAGTAAGAGCAGGGAGCCGAAACCAAAAAATAATAAAAACCCCACAAAAAACAACAGAACAATGCTTTTTATTTTATTTACTTATTATTTTTACATGTGATTCCAGGGAAATATGGCTGAATGTTTGGGTAGAGACATTGATAGTTGCAGGCTACTAACTACTCTATTGTGAAGAACAACGCTTATCTGTCAGACAGACAGACTGATGCCAGCAGATGCCACAGTGTCTTTACTAGGAAGATTTAAATTGATAGCCATATACAGCACAGGTGCAGCTGTGTGGTAAGAAGCTTCCTTCCCAACAACATGGTTCCAGGGTTCAGTCCCACACTGAGTGACACCTTGGGCAAGAGTTTTCTACTATGGCCTGAAATCAAACAAAGCCTTGTGATTGGATTTGGTAGACAGAAACTGAAAGGCAGCAAGCTGGCAGAAACGTTAGCATGCCGGGCGAAATGCTTAGCAGTATTTATTGCCCCTTGTGGGCAATAAAGAAATAAGAAACTGAAAGAAGCTTGTCATTTAAATGCGTGTGTGTGTGTGTGTGTGTGTGTGTGTGCATGTGTATTGGCTGTGTGTGTTTGATACCCACCACCAGTTAACAACTGGTGTTGGTGTGTTTACATCCCTGTAACTTAGCAGTTCAACAAGTACCAGGTTAAAACATTTTTTAAAAATAAAAATGGGGGGGGGGGGGCGCTTCATTTGACTAAAACATCTTTGAGGCAGTGTGCCAGCATGGCCACAGTGTAATGACTGAAACTAGTAAAAGATAAAAAAACAAGTGAATTGTCCACTTCTTTAAACTTGCAGCAATTGTATATTGTTTTAAAAGACTGAGGGGGTCAAAATAAACTGACCAAAATAACGATTGTTTAGTGGAAGCAGTTGGCTGAAAAAGAATGAAAGAATAGGAAATTTGTAGAATTGCTTCATTAACCATTTCTATGGAAGGAATCCAAAATAAACTCAAAGAAATTTTACGGTAGGAAAAATTCCAGATGAAAGAATTACTTTTGGTTTTTGATGACACCAAAAACAAAGAGATTAGATAAATCTTTAGAAATAATTGATAAATAAATGCATATTTGAAGTTTTTGGTTCATTAATTATAATGACCATTTAACCCTTTTGTTACTATATTTCTGTTGGGATGCTCTGTGTTTCTTTCAATTAATTTTAAATATAACAAAGAATTTAGTAAAATAACTTAGTTATCATTCAGTTAGTGTTAGGAACATAAATTGTGACAAAGGTTTGGTGGAAGATTTTAATTCAGAGCCAGTTTCAGCTGGGTTGGTAACGAAAGGGTTAAAGCATCAAGCAGGAAGAATCATTAACACATCAAGCAAAATGCTTAACAATATTTCTTCCACTCTTAACATTCTGAGTTCAAGTACACCAAAGCCAATTTTATCCCTCTGTCATTTTGGAAGTCGATAAAATAAGAGTACCAGTCAAGAACTAGAAGTGTGGTTGATGTGAACAATTCACCGCCTTCCCCTTAAATCTTTGGCCTTCTGCCAAAATTTGAAACAGCTTTAATGACTTGTAACAGCAATGCTTGTGTCTTGTGTGAAAGTATACATCTATATCATCATTTTTAATGCTGGCATGGGTTGGACGGTTTCACTGGGGACTGGTAAGCCAGTAGGCCGCACCAGGCTCCAATCTGATTTGGCAAGGTTTCTACAGCTGGATGCCCTTCCTAACACCAGCCACTCCGAGAGTGTAGCAGGTGCTTTTTACGTGCTACTAGCATGAGGAGCCAGTCAGGCAGCACTGGTACCGACTCACACTTGAGTGGTGCTTACAATGTGCCACCAGCACGGGTGCCAGTGGCATGTAATAAGTACCAGTCAAGCATGGGCTGATGCCAGTGCCGCCTGACTGGCTCCCCATGCCAGTGGCACATAAAAAGCCCCATCTGAACATGGTCAATGCCAGTCCCCCATTGATTGGCTCTTGTAACACACGCATATATGTATTTGTTATTTATATCTGTGTTTGTGTGTATTTATCCCCCCCACAATCACTTGCCATCCGATGTTGGTGTGTTTACCTCCCCATCACGTAGTGGTTCGGCAAAAAAGAGACCGATAAAATACTAGGCCCTGGGGTCGATTTGTTCAACTAAAGGCGGTGCTCCAGCATGGCCACAGTCAAATGACTGAAACAAGTAAAAGAGTTAAAAAGCACACACACACACACACACACACACATATATATAACAATTGCAGCGTGGAAGGTGTTTATAAGCCATTTAAAATAACACAAAAGCCGTCAGATTCACTTCAACATTTAAATTTAATTTGTCAAAATATTTTCGTCGCTTTGAGACCACGACCTGTTCACTGACAAAATTGTGCTGCATCTCAATTTTGTCAGTGAACGGGTCGCGGTCTCAAAGCGATGAAAATATTTTGACAAATTAAATTTAAATGTTGAAGTGAATCTGACGGCTTTTGTGTGTTATTTTAAATGGCTTATAAACATCTTCCACACTGCAATTGTTTTCGTTCCAGCACACAATCTCAGATCAGGTCGTTTGCTATGCAAGTACATCTCCGTAATATATATATATATATTCAAAAGACTAAATTCTAACTTCTGGGACACATCCAGCTTCACTATTTACTAAGCGATTTGCCCCAATTTTT
The DNA here is from genome assembly GCF_046866305.1 of Octopus bimaculoides. NCBI lineage: Eukaryota > Metazoa > Mollusca > Cephalopoda > Octopoda > Octopodidae > Octopus > Octopus bimaculoides. Next base: position 39,014,707 of record NC_142939.1, read on the forward strand.
CTTCACCAGGATTCAATATTTTTGAATATCATTATCCATTTGTTATCCAGCACGAATAACAATTCAATATAAACAGTGATAAAGGCCTTGGGTTTAAAGTTAAGAGGGAATCACAGTTGTGATGTTCATGCCTTTCTTGAGATATTATTGGAGTAAATGAAATTAACTGAATTCAGAAGGAGATTAAAACCAAGACAGAATTATCTCACTATCGGATTGCTTACTTTATACTGCAAACTAATCACAAACTTCATATTACACCTCGGGGCAAAAGGAGCCCCAGAAGACTATCAACTCTCTTTTCTTAGTAGACTAATGAGTATGAAAGTAAATACATAAATAAAATATAAATAAGATAACGATGGATAATGAGTTTTGTGAATCAGTGCACATAACATATATTTAATTGTTGCTATTACACAGACAGATAAGTGTACAAACCAAGGAATTTCGGTGCCTGACAGCATCACATTGGTACAGTTGTTATGTGGCTGTAATTTGACACTATATAAAGTTAGAATCTCCGAAAGAACAAGAATTTTTATCTCAGTCTGAGACAAGAAAAAAAAAAGTGGTTATTACACCAAATAAGAAGTCTGTAGAGTGAGGCTAGTTTGGAATTGCATTAGCAAATAACTCTTACATTCCTTCCCCTCACATGTTTTTGGTAAATTATTAATATAAAGTAATAACTTAACCCTTTAGCATTCAGATTATTCTGTCAAATGTAATCCTTATTTATTCACATTGTTTTGAATTAATCATGCATTATCACTTAGCTTTGAAATTTCAGTGAGGTGAACATTTAGTTTTAGAATGACAGTGTAGGGTAGATGTGAGAGGCCAGACCTGGCCAGTTTGAACATAAAACAAAAAGACTATTTTGGCTGGATGTGGTTGGTTTAAATGCTAAAGGGTTAAATCAGAGATTAATCTTCCTAACACCCCTCCTCCTCTTCATCATCATTATTCAAACGTTCATCTTCCATGCTGGCATGGGTTGTATGATTCAAAAGGATTCAGAGTCTGAGGATTGAGATAAACTAATGTATTTTGTGTATAAGTGCATATATATATATATACTTATGGGTATATACATGCCTGTGTCTGGACAGAGTTACACACAAATACACACACATGTAGTGGTGGTGGTGGGGTTTTTTAAGGGTCAAATGAAATATGTTGAGACAAATTTTCTGTAGTCAGGTGCTCTTCCTGTCACCAACCCTCACCTGCTTCTGAGCTAAGCGACATTCAATAAGTGAGTCTCAACCATTTTTTTTTGCCTACAGACCCTTTTGTTTCCTATTCTTCTCTACTAGATCCTCATAGCCATTCATTGTTTATGAAGTCCTATTATATTTTTATCATTATATATCATTAGGAATTGTATAAAAACAAATTGTTAAAATATTTTGTGTATTATAAAAGTATAACCTATTTATTGCAGATAAATTTTGATGAAAAAAATCTTATATGGATCTCTAATGGTCATGAAGACCCTGACTGAAAACCACTGGCCTAGGTCTTTGAACACAAAGCACCACAATGGCTGGACATGTTTTTCATGGAAGGCTACAGACCAATAACAATCAGCATGACAGTGAAGTTGACAACAGGAAGAGCATCCAACTGTAGAAATTTGCCTCAAAGAATTCCTTCCAACCCATGCCAACATGGAAAAATGGATGTTAAATCAATGTTGATGAAACTGAAACTTAGCTTCTGGAGATATCTCTTTCTTTGAAGTGCTCACCCTTGGAGGAATCCTAATTTTTAAGTTTGGTTAACCGTAGTTTATGAAATGCATGACACAAGATAACATAGGGAAGATTCATATTTATCAATTACCATTCCATCCATGCCAATATGCGGAGGAAAAACATAATCTTCTAAAATGTTAACTATCATAAAGTGTTGTTAAAATATTGGTTTCAAATTTTGGCACAAGGCCAGCAATTTCCAGGGAGGGGTTAAGTTGAATACATCAACCCCAGTGTTCAACTGGTATCTAGTTTATCAACTCTGAAAGGATGAAAAGCGAAGTTAACTTTAGAGAAATTTGAACTCAAAACAAAGATGTATGAAATGTTGCTAAGCATTTTGCCTGGTGCAGTAACAATGCCATATGTGTGGTTAAAATATTATTGAATGCATTCATGAAAAATAATTCCAATCAAGAAGGAAGCTTAAGAGTGTTAGAACTGAATAAGTTCCAGAAAGAAACTTGAGAATGGTAGAATTGTGTAAGGTAAATTCTTTGCTATGTGTCAGCAGAGAGGAGATCTTCCAGGTTCAGCAGAAACATGTCATGATAAGATTTCACAATCAATTATAAAATGTTGACAAAAACCAAAAACCATCTGGTTTAAAACAAAAACAACACATTGACATGTGCCATGACATTTGGTTGTTGGTTAGTAACAAGTTCATTGGGTTTGTAGAGATTAAACTGATAAAACCTTGTATACAGATGGTGAGGGAACAACTATCAGTGATAGTGGGGGGTATTAAATTAGGGAGAATTTTGGTTTTATTTCAGGGCATGAGTTAGGAGCAAGTGAGCGTGTGTGTGTGGGGCTCAACTTTAGTGAAGCAGTGCTGATGTTGACCTGCCTTGTTGACATCATAACCAGCCTCCCTGCACTTTCAAATACTTCTTGCTTTTTAAGCGAATGATTTCTTTGGCAACAGAAAGAGCATCCAGCCATAAAATCCTGAAACTTTCTCTTGTTATCTCTTGAAAGACCAATGCTTGCGTTGAGCCCCACAAAACCAATCAAAAATTATTTTTTTATGGGTTTTAAAACAGAAACGGTGTAGTTACAAATAAAATGACAATTATAAAAAAAGAGAATGTAAAAGAAATATGTAAACTGGTTTTATTAACTGAATTACTTTAAAGACGGGACAATTTGTGTGCTTGTACTGTGGATTTCCTCTCGTGCTTCAAGACAATTCATATGAGTCTCAGCTCATACAGCAAATTACTCGTACAACGGTGCACTTGTACTGCAAGGTTCTACTGTATTAACTGCCATATATTTTTACTTTCACATTTTACTTTCATATTTTCCGCTGAACATTGTGATCTGCTCCCCCCATCACACCTACATTTCATTCACTAAGAGTTTTCAATTTATGCATTGTATATGATTTTTAATTTACACGGCAATCCCTGACACTCCTGGTTTCTCTCTTGTTCTTTCCTCATAGTTTTTCTACATTCCACTCCTATTATTATCATTGATTTTTCTTCGGTAGTTTTGTGCAAATTTCTACTGCACCTGGTGCATGTCTGTGTTTCTCAGGTGTGTGCAGGTATTCGTATTTTTGTGGTGATTGGGGGAATATAAGCTCTTCCTGTTTGTTTTGTTGTAGAGTTTAGTCTCTTGTTATATTAATGTATGTTCTGTTGGGCTTTGTTTGTGCACAATGTCAGTTGTGTTATTTAATTGAGCTTTAATCTTGTATATAAGTTGCAGGAGTTGTGTGATTTTAGATCAATGTTTCTTGAAGTGGGCAGTATTGCCCCCCCTGGGGGCGGGGGTGGAAATTTCCAAGGGGGCATTGAAGAAAAGTGGGGCAATGATGGGGTAGCAATTCATGTAAAAACAACAAAATAATGGGCTCATTTGGTTAAGTTTTATTTGTGAAATACAGTTGCTTTGAATTTGCCTCAGAAAGGGGTCTGTGTTTGTGGTGGTTAGTTGGGGTGGGGGCATTAGGAATGTAGCCTGAGTGTCAAGAGGGTGGCAGCCCAAAAACGTTTAGGAATCATTGTTTTAGATCATTAGGTGCTTATTGCTTAAAGTGTGTGTGAAGATTGTTCTATTGAATCATGAGCTGTTCTATTGAATTGATAGTGTTTTGCACAAGATGAGGGCTGTTCTTAGCTATTTTTTGGGTAGTATGTAGTGCTGGGAGTTCTGGTATGGCTTCTATGCTTCTTTTCATATTATTTTTAATCCTGCCTAATGTTCCAGTTATTAATTGGTGCCGTTTTTACCCTCATGTCCCACATCTTGAAAATTTCAATTTCAAAGTTCTTGTATTTTGATAGTTTTATTGCTATTATTAATGAGGGTGAGGGACTGGCAGAATGGTCAGAGAATCTACCAAAACACCTTGTGATATATATTTGTCCTGTTGTCTAAGGATTGTCGACTATAGCTATATATCTTTATGCATTTTTTATACTTTTTTAGGAGTAAATAAAATCAGCCTAGTTAAGAGAAAAGAAAAGGAAAAAAAAATAACATCATAAATTTTCCATGAGATCTAAATTATAGTCTTGTATGTTTGCTCAGCAAACAAAATATTAGGTGTGAATGAAACATGTACTCCTCTCAATACTACAACCCCTGCCACTTGAGGGGGTGTTGTCTTGCAAAGTACTTGGTGACCTTGTCAGTGCTGATGCCATGCAAAAGGCTCTGGTGGTGGTGGTGCCACATAGAGAGCACTGGTGATGGTGCTACATAAACTGTACCCAGTACACTCTGTATAGTGGTTGGCATTAGGAAGGGCATCCAACTGTAGAAACCCTGCCAAAACAGACAATGGAACCTGGTATGGCTCTTGGCCTTGCCAGCCCTGGTCAAACCATCCAACCCATGCCAACATGGACAATGGATGTTAAATGATGGTGATGATGAAGTTTAATTTTGCACCATAGTTTATTATTACATCTTATCACCTTTCGAGTATCGCCCACCCATTTTTTTTTTCTTCTTTTTACTTCAAGCCTGTAATAAATCCCTTTCCTCTCCTCTGTTTTCAACCTTATTCCCCCACCCTCCCTTTTCATTGTCCTTCATTCCTCTGTCTAGTACTAGCACTATTGCTTACCCCCTCTTCTGTTCTCCCTCACTTATAGGGCTCACTTTAGGGCCCCAGCCTTGCAAATTACAAGGTGATCATCAGTAGTGCTGGCCCTGTGAAAAATCACCCACTACACACTGTAAAGTAGTTGGAATTAGGAAGGGAATCCAGCTGTAGAAATCCTGCCAATGAAGACATTAGTACAGACACCAGTCCTCTAACTTATCAGACCCTGACACTCCTTCCAAACCATCCGGCAAGGAAGACTGATGTTAAATGGTGACAATGATTATGATGACCATCCTATGCCTCTTTAGATATTGGTGCAAACTAGTGCCCTCTATGTTAAATTTTATGGAAAAGGTGACGAATTATATAATGGAGTCATGTTGGACTTTGATACATCATCAGTTATGTTTTGGATAAATTATTAACATAATGTAATAACTTAACACTTTAGCATTCAGATTACTCATAACACCAACTCATATTCTAATTCTAAAAGATTTTTTTTTTGTTTGAAAATTTATTTAAAAATATAAATTGTGCATGGTTTAATTATTTTAATTCCGAGAAAAAATCACAATCCTTTCCAAACACCCAGGGCCTTCATAGCTCTACCCTTACTCCCATATGAGCTTACAAACACCCATAAACAAGCATTTTCAGCCAGGGTTAGAACCAATGTTTTATACTAACAGATTACAATTGAATGAGCTGTGAAATTTAAAGGGTCTCTTGGTCCTCTTGGTCCTTCAGAATCTTCAGTTATTTTCTTTCATATTAATCAGAGTTGACTTCGTGTGTTCAATCTAGAGACTTGATACAAGACATCTGACCAGATGTCTATAACTTATACTTTTTATTTAAACTTTTAAACACTCCCATTCACTCCCCATCACTCACTCTAAACATGTCCCTCACACTCTTATGGAACATTGCCCTCCATCCCCTCTATACTACCTTTCACCTGGCTCATAACCACCTCCCTCAGTTCCCTCTCTCAGTGAAGAGGTCTTCGTCTTTCAAGTTACTTGTCAAACCCACTGGTTCCACATAAAAAGCACCCAGTACACTATAAAGTGATTGGTGTTGGGAAGGGCATCCAGCCATAGAAATCATATCATAACAGAGAACTGGAGACTAGTGTAGCTCTCTAGCTTGCTAGCTCCTGTCAAGCCATACAACCTACAGCTGCATGGAAAGTAGATGTTAAATAATGGTGGAGATGAAACTTTTAAACAACCATCACCATTACTGAGGTCACTACTGTCTCCATCATCACCATTTTAACATCCACTTTTCCATGTTTGTAAGGGTTAAAGGGAAATTTATTGAAGACAAAAAAAATAGGGGGTGCTTTTGATTCAGTACATAGAGGAATGCTGATGAAAATACTTAAAGCATATGATATTCCATCAAGAATTCTGAGAGCAATAAGTAAGCTGTATGAGAACACCAGAGCGAAAGTGACCACTCTTGATGGAGAGACGGAATACTTTGAAGTCAAAGCTGGAGTATGATAAGGTGACATGCTAGCACCTTATCTATTCACTATCATTCTGGACTATCTAATGCATAGAATGTATGAGGGCAAGGAAGAAGAACTGGGATTCAAACTGCATAGGCAAAGAAGTAGACGGCATCAAGGAGTAACAGTGACTGACCTAGACTATGCTGATGACCTGGCATTACTAACAGAGAGGACAGATCAGGCACAGGAGGTACTGAGCAGATTAGAGTAGGAATCAGGGAAAGTAGGATTGCACTGTAACGCAAAGAAAACAGAGCTGCAATTATTCAACCATGAATTGACAGCATGGACACAAAGCACTGAAAAAGACATCATAACAGGGAAAGCTCTTGCCTGGAGCACATGCCATAAATTGAGAAAGGTATGGAGTTGAAGGTTAGCAAGGAAATTGAAAGTGAGGTTGTTTCTGGCAACGGTGGAGTCTGTTCTTCTATACGAGGCTGAAACATGGATGCTCACTAAAGCATTGAAGAAGCAGTTGGACAGTTGTTATACAAGGAAGCTTAGAATGGTACTCAATGTCTCCTGGAAGAGTCATACAACAAATGCTGACTTATACCAGGGACTACCAAAAGTAACATTCAAGACACAGCATAGAAGGATGAGACTAGCTGGATACTGCATCAGACACACTGATGAAATTGCTAACAAGTGAGTGTTCTGGCAACCAACAGAAGGAAGAACCAGGAGAGGAAGGAGGAAGATGACCTATATCGACAACTTGGTGGAGGATACTGGTAGGAAAGGAGTACAGGAGCTGAGGACCATTATGGAAGATTGAGATGAATGGGGAAAACATGTGGAAACAGTGTTGGGGAGTCCTGTGGGAGTCCTAGATAGATAGCTAGATTATTGAGGCAGAGCTGTAATGGCCAGACATCCTTCCTGTTTTGCCCAACCATCGCTTGTTTCCAAGCAAGGAGATATTTCCCCCATGGACAGACATGTTAAAAAAAATAAACATCATTATTAGAAAATTAAATATGATATAGAAATAATGGTAAATACTTACTTTTTTGATGCACCCAGTTTTAGAGGAGAAAAATTTGGTGGGTTGGAGACAGGACAAGACTGAGAAAGGTCGCTCAGCAGAATATCCAAATCTGTGGCAAAGTTATTTAACATCTGAAAGAAAAAAAAGAGAAAAATTTGAATTCATTTTGGAGTTTTTATTCCTTAAAAATTTATATAAATTAATTTTCATTTATCCTGTAGATTTTGTTCAGATCAAGAAAACCACAGTTGATACAAGCAAAATGTATTTTGACTATAGAGCAGGAATTGGTAATCGCAATGGCGTCACAAATGGGCCATTGAAGTATTCTTGGTGAACCTCAGATCTTTTATTTGAATTTAATATATTTTTTTAAGAAAATTATTTTTTCCATTTCTTTTTAGTCAGGAAGGAAATAGTATCCATGACTCCTCGCAGAACCTCCAAGACCAGACGGAGGTACCTTCCAACAGGTGATCCAGCCTGAATATTAAGCAACAGATTAAACTCCACATAGACTCAGAATGAACACAAGAGATTCTATTCTAATCACTGGACCAATTTGCTGTCTTTTAAATAATTTTCAAGTTTGAGCACAAGGCCAGTAATTTTAGTGGGAAGACGATACTCAATTACATAAACTCCAGTATTTAACTGGAACTTATTTTATTGAACCTGGAAGGATGAAAAGCAAAGTTGATATCAGAAGACTATGAAGGGCTGGAAAAAATTCTGCTGTGCATTTAGTCCGATGTGCTAACAGTTCTACTAGCTCACCACCTTTTAAGTAAACTTTTTTCTAATATAAACACAAGGTTAAAGATTTGAGATGAAGGAATTAGGAACTGGCTGGTTAAAATTGACCCTAGTACTTTAATGACACTGTATATCATATACCCCAGAAAGATGAAAAGCAATGTTTAAATAGTGTAAGTCATGGTGTCCAATTCTTTGACGATTCAGTAAATACCATTATCTCATCAGAAGAACCACCCAAATAGAGTAAATATATTACAGTGGCGGTGGACATGTCTTTACATAAAGTCTTCTCATTCTTTAACCTTCATTAACTTGACTCGTAGTGACTAAAACATAATCTTACTTTAATCCATACAAATGTTATGAAACTAATTTTAAGCCCCACCCCCTGCCGCTAATCTAATCATCCCACTTTCCATGATGACGTTCAACAGAACTGCATTTTCAATTATGATGCATCATTCTTCCCACACACGCAGCTGCGATGCCCTAAAAGAAACTTGTGTTTGTTTATCTTCCTTCATTCTAGTAACCTTCAGTTGTTCAAAACTTTTGGTAAACAAATAAGTTTCTGTTAACAGACTGATTGTCAATACCACATACCACATGTTTATGATGCAAACAAATGATGAAGTGGGGTAGGGACAATGCAGGCACACACACAAATCCACAGTGACAACATTTTCCTGGAATTAGTCAGTTTTCTTTTTTTCAAGTAACATCATCATTTAACATCCGTTTTCCATGCTGGTATGGGTTAGATGGTTTAACAGGAGCTGGTAAGACCAGGAGCACACCAGGTTCCATAGTCTGTTTTAGCATGGTTTCTACAAACTAATGCCAACCACTTTACAGAGTGTACAGGGTGCTTTTTATGTGGCACCAGCACCATTGCTTTTTACATGGCACCAGCACCATTGCTTTCTACATGGCACCAGCACCATTGCTTTTTACATGGCACCAGTACTATTGCTTTTTACGTGGCACCAGCACCATTGCTTTTTACGTGGCACCAGCACCATTGCTTTTTACGTGGCACCAGCACCATTGCTTTTTACGTGGCACCAATATTTCTTCACACACAAAAAACCTGATAAACACAATGAAAGATATAATAATCTCTAGATTAAACAGAAGACCATCAGTTTTGAGGGGAGGGGTTAGTGGATACCGCTGACCCAAGTACTTGAGTGCTACTTTATTTTATCAATCATGAAAGGATGAAAGAAAAAAATGACTGAGGCAAGAGTTGAACTCAGAACTTATAGGGCCAAAACAAACACTGCAAAGGATTTATTCCAATGCCCTAATGATTTTGCCAGCTTGCTACCGAAATAATAAGAATTCTTTCTGTTACTGAAATTTAAGAGAGGGGCTAGATGATTATACTGACTCCCGTACTCAACTGGTACTTTATTTTATTGACTCCCAAAAGGATGAAAAGCAAAGTTGGCCTCAGCAGCATTTGAACTCAGAACGTAAAGAGCCAAAATAAAATACCACTAAGCATTTTGGTTGGCATGTTAATGATTCTGCCAGCTCATTTCTTTAATAATAATAATAATAATAATAATAATAATAATAATAATCCTTTCTACTAAATGCATAAGACCTGAAATTTAGGGGAGGGGACTAATCGATTACATCCACCCCAGTGTATCACTGGTACTTAATTTATTGACCCCCAAAACGATGAAAGCAAAGATGATTCTGGTGAAATTTGAACTCAGAACATAGCGGCAGACAAAATACCACGAAGAATTTTGTTAGGCATGCTAACGATTCTGCCAGCTCGCTGCCATCATCATCATCATCATCATCATCATAATAATTGTTTCAATTTTCGAGGGGGTCAATTACATCAACCCCAGTGCTTCATTGGTACTTATATTATTGACCCCAAAAGGATGAAAGGTAAAGTCAATGTCAGTGGAATTTGAACCCACAACATAATAATGATAATAATAATAATAATAATAATAATAGTTGTCAAAGATCATGAAGGAAAAAAATGCTTTCTAATTGATGTATCAATACCAGCAGATGACAACGTTTCCCTAAAAGAAATGGAGAAACTTTCAAAATACAAAGACCTGGAAATAGAGGTAACTCGAATGTGGAATCTAAAAACAGAAACAATTCCTATCATAGTAGGTGCCTTAGGTATAATAAAAAAAATATTCAGACAAATACATAACAAAAACACCAGGACTTACAAATATATATAACATACAGAAAATTGCACTACTGGGCACTGCTCACATCCTACGCAAAACACTTTCAATACAGTAACTATAAGAGCATCACAGCAAACCACAGCACGTACCCAGGGCACACAGAGCAGCAATCGGTAGTGAAGTGAAAGCACGTTATAAAAATAAAACTACTGAATGATAATAATAATAGTCCTTTGTGGGAAGGGGGCTAATTGATCACTCTGACCCCAGTGCTCAACCAGTATTTATTTTATCAACCCCAATAATAACAAATAAGACCAATCAAGTACTGGGGTTGCCTTCTCCTTTCCCCCAAAATAATAATAATTCTAATTTTGGCATGAAGCCAGCAATTTTGAGAGGAGGAGGCCTGTCAATACCACTGATCATAAATACTTGAGTGGTACTTTTCTTATCAATACTGAAAGGATGAAAAGAAAAGTTGACCACAAAAGGATTTGAACTCAGAATGCATATGTGATGGAACGAATACAACAAAACATTTTGCCTGAGGCTCTAATGATTCTGCCAATCTTCTGCAATAAATAGTCCTTTCTACTAAAGGCACGAGGCCTGAAATTTTAGGGAAGGGGCTAGTCGATTACATTGACCCCAATGTTTCACTGGTACTTAATTTATTGACCCCAAAAGGATAAACGGCAAAGTCGACCTCGGTGGAATTTGAACTCAGAACATAAAGACAGATGAAATGCTTTTAAGCATTTTGCCTGGGATGCTAATGATTCTGCCAGTTTGTTGCCTAATACTGCAATAAATAACGGAAGGGGGGGTTGAAAAAATAAAACGTAGAACAAAATGCAAAGTTTTTCTAAACAATGCCGAGTGTCTCTAACATTGGAAATGTTGCTTCAGTGACAAAATACACCATATTTGGTTAGACAGCAGACTGCAGAGAAGTGACATGGTGGGGGGGGGGGGTTGAGAGTGGAGGTATGTGAAGAAGAGACATGCACAGGTTCTTCTATTAGTAAGGCTGGAAATACAAGTCTTATAATATTGTTCTCTCTCTCTCTCTCTACTTTTGTTTGTATTCTTATTTGCTGCTGACTCCATGAAATTCAAACAAGTCATGAAATAGTCCCATAATTTAAACGACAGGATTTTTCTTTTCTTTTTCAGATTTTAATGGGAAAAAAAACATGAAATATATTCTAAAAAAATAAAACATTAGAGTTGTTTGAATTTTGTTTCAGCAATAGACAGCCTCTCACCCTACTCATGTCTCTCCCAATGCAGCCATTCCTGGTTCTTATTTGACCATTACAATCACTTCTATTCGACCCCCACCCCTACACCTTCCCTGTTGTCGTTGCCTTGAGTCAATCAACACATCGTGGAGTAACAAAGACTCCACAACATGACCCCAGCATCGAGTACTTTTTTATAAAGTGGTCAGTGAACAATCAATGATGAAGTGGTTGAAGAGAGCCCTTTGTTGTTTCAAGGGTCTGGCAACCCCTCAGGTGCTGGTGCCATGTTAAAAATAACCCTCAACACACACTGTAAAGTAGCTGGTGATTTGATTGCTTTCAGTTGAGCAATCATGTCAAAAAGGGAAACCTACAAAGGAGCTGAGGTCCTCTCATTCATCTTGGAGAGCAGAAACTCTGTGTAAGAACCGACTTGGAGTGTAAACAAGCCATCCAAGCTATGTCAGCATGGAAAGCACATGTATAGCAAGGATAGTATATATATATATATATATATATATATATATATATATATATATCACTAGCTGTTTTTCCCGGTTTCACTCGGGCAGTGTGGTGGATTTGGTTAAAGGCTATTTCCTATGTATATTTTGAATAAGAAAAAGAACTAAGAATTAAAAAAACAAAAAAAAGTAAGAACAACCCCAAAACAATACAATGCTAAGGATTTTGAGGGTCGATATTGTAAAACTAACTTCATGTGTGTACCCATAGCCCCATGTAGTCACAGAACCTTATTTGTGGTATAACCTTGCCTTAAAAGAAAAATATATGGTAGTGTGGTTTTTGTATTGGTGACACAAGAATGTTAATCGAAACTGTTCAAGATCAATCATAGGTTGGACGTTCATGTACACTGATTAGAATTGTGAATTTCAATTATTGAAAACGCGTTCCCGGATGGATACAATTGTGCAGAGTCCGTTTGTCTCAATATGGAAAAACTGTTTGAATGTTGACGTTTGAAGACATTTGTAACTGAAGTTTAAAAAAAACATAGTAATTAGAAAGTGTAAGCTATAGCTTTTTTTTTTTAATGCACAAAAAATTGAAATTATTTTTTTTCTGTGCCTCTGATTAAAATTTTCGAAAAACAAACCCAGCCACATTACTTGGAAAAAAATCTTTATTGTGCTGGTTTTTCGTAAAATTTCGCGCATGGGAAAGGCAACAAAATCGCCCCTCCCCACTTTGAATGGGATATTCCTATCTTAAAAAGTAATAATCAATTATCTCGGTAACCATGGGAGTTGGAGGGCAATAAAAATCTCCTGAACATGAGCAGACCATGCTGCCGCTCTGTGCTGAATTTCACGCGATTCCACTGTACCGTTCTCGAGTGAATCTGCCGACACTCACTCAATCAATCAATCAATCAAGAACACTGCAATTTATAGTATAGATAATCATTGTTGTCATCATTTAACATCTACCTTCCAAGGTGGTATGGGTAGGACTGTTTGACAGGAGCTGGCCAGGCAGAAGCCTGCACAAGACTTCTGTGACTGTTTTGGCAGGATTTTTACAGCTGGATTCCTTTCCTAACACCAACCACCCAGCAGAGTGGACTGAGTGCGTTTTATGTGGCACAAGCACAGGCGAAGTCACTTTTGGCAAGGTTTTTACAACTGGATGCCCTTCCAAACACCAACCACTTTACATTGTAGACTGGGTGCTTTTTGAGTGGCACCTGCACTGACAGGATCACCAAGTAACTTGCAAGACAAAAATCTTTTGAGAGAGGGGGGGCATTGGAGAAGGTGATCTTGTGTTGGATGATGAAAGGTTAAAGTGAGACAGAAACAGGTGTCTTACTGTAGAGGAAGTACAAGGTGAAGCGGCACGCACGCAAGAGAGAGCGAGAGAGATATGTGCTTCCACAAAGGAGAGGCATGATATATGATCTTTGAATGTTGGGTCTCACAGAGGCAATGATCAAGTCCTTTGACAGTTCAACCAAGTGAAATCGTAGTTGTAGACAGTGCCGGTGACACATAAAAGGCACCCGTGACAGTGACACATAAAAGGCAGCGGTGCCAGTGGAACATAAAAGTCTCCCACTGCACTCTTGGAGTGGTTGCATCCAGCCATAGAAACCAAGCAAAAATCAGACTGGAGCCTTGTACAGCCCTCCAGCTCACCAGATCCAGTCAACCCAAACCAGCATGGAAAACAGACACTAGATGATGATGACAATGATGACGATGATGACAATGATGATGATAATGGTATATGACTCATCATCATTTCAATGTCCACTTTTCCATGTTTGCATAGGTTGGATAGAATTTGTTGAAGCAGACTTCCTATGGTCAGATGCCCTTCATGCTGTTAACCCTCACATGTTTCTAACTAATACTTCTCCATGGTGAAACATAGCTTCACAGAAGACTAAAGGGGGAGCAGGGGCATCAACTGGTTGGCAGTGATACTTCTCTTACAACTATCATGTGATACGAAGATAAGGAGACACAAACACACACTTGGTCAGCCTGGGGTCATATTAGAAACCACTTGCTCAATGTCTACTCAGTGGGATTGAACTTGAAACCATGTGACTGGGAAGCAAACTTCTAAACCACACAACCACCCCTAGAGAGGGGGGGTGCCTTGACAGTCATTCATCTAGAGTTCATACAATGAGTACCAGGCATATACTTGGATCTAATGAGACTAGGTCATCTTGTACCAAACTAAGGCAGCATCAATGTTAAAGATGTCAATTCTATAGAGACAAAAAAAAAAGAAAGAGAAAAAAAGCATATAAATAATTTGATTCTCTTTCTCTTCTTATTAAAGGTTTTTGTTTTTGTATATAAACAAGGATGGTCATATGAATTATTTAACATTGCGTGCGCACAGGTGCGTGTGTGGGCTTGGCTGTGTGGTTAACAAGATTGCTACACAACCATTTGGCCCTGGGTTACCAATGTGCACCACTTTGGATTAGTATCAACTACTTTTCTACCAAAGCAATAACATTGGTAGAAGGGTAGGTATTGGTATTTGGGAGTTGGTTAATTTATAACAGGTTGAACCAATACTTTGTGGGTGGAATCTGGGAGAGAGTAACAGTGCAGAAGCCCATATAGACATATATATATATCATCATCATCATTTAATGTCTGCTTTCCATGTTGGCATGGGTTGGACAGTTTGACTGAGAACTGGTGAGCCAGAGGCTGCACCAGGTTCAATCTGATCTAGCAAAGTTTCTACAGCTGGATGCCCTTCCTAACGCCGACCACTGAGACAGTGTAGTGGGTGCTTTTACGTGCCACCAGCACGAGGGCCAGTCCGACGGCACTGGCAACGATCACACTTGAATGTTATTTTTATATAAATATATATACAAAGTATGGGGGTTTAGTTCACAGGTGAGTTAAACAATTAGATATGTTAGTTAAGTGCTGTAACGGATTACTAGGGCTCCAAGGTTATAGCCAAGATGGTAATTATGTAGCCATTGCAGATTTCCAATGCAGCAGATATATAATTGTTAAAGAGGACAACAAACGTTAAGGCAAGACAAATATCTCAAGTCGTATACATTATCATTATTGGAAAAAATTTGAAGTCTTACAGCTGTTTCAGGGATATTCTGAGTATGGGATATTCCGTCATCAGAGACAAATAGGGAAAAAGACAAATAGGGAAAATAAGAATGGTATATATTAATGAAATATATATATATATATATATATATATATATATATACATACATGTATATATACATACACACACTCACACACACATATATATATATATATATATATATATATATATATATATATATATATATATATATATATACATACATGTATATATATATACACACACACACATATATATATACACACACATACATATCATCATCGTTTAACGTCGTCCGCTTTCCATGCTAGCATGGGTTGGATATTTGACTGAGGACTGGTGAACCAGGTGGCTACACCAGGCTCCAATCTGATTTGGCAGAGTTTCTACAGCTGGATGCCCTTCCTAATGCCAACCACTTCGAGAGTGTAGTGGGTGCTTTTATGTGCCACCGGCACGAAGGCCAGTCAGGCGGTACTGGCAATGGCCACGCTCGAAATGGTGTGTTTTATGTGACACCTGCACAGGAGCCAGTCCAGCCGCACTGGCAATGATCTTGCTCGAATGTCTTTTCACGTGTCAGGAAGGCAATGTTGGTAACGATCATGCTCAAATGGTGCTATTTACGTGCCACCAGCACAGAAGCCAGGCGGCTGCTCTGGCAACAATCACGCTCGGACAGTGCTCTTAGTGCTCCACTGGTACAGGTGCCATCACGATTTCGCTTTCGCTTGCCCCAACAGGTCTTTGCAAGCCGAGTTTAGTGTTCAATGAAAGAGACGTTGGCATGGGTGCAAGTCTACAAATTTAGTTCGATCTCGATTTCACTTGCCTCAACAGGTCTTTGCAAGTGGAGTTTAGTATCCAATGAAGGAATATTACGCGTAAGTAGGCTGGCTACATCCCTGGCAGAGGCCTTGGATTTTGGTCTCACTTGGCCTGCCGGGTCTTCTCACGCACAGCATATTTCCAAAGGTCTCAGTCACAAGTCATTGCCTCGGTGAGGCCTCATGTTCAGATGTCGTGCTTCACCACCTCATCCCAGGTCTTCCTGGGTCTGCCTCTTCCACAGGTTCCCTCAACCGCTAGGGTGTGGCACTTTTTCACACAGCTATCCTCATCCATTCTCACCACATATACAATTAAGATTCAGTTAAGTTAGGTACTTAAATTGAGGCTGGCACCTTGTTAGGTCTGAGTTACTTGCATACTCAACAATATTCAGTGAGTATCAGACTCAGTGCATAAGTACCGGCCACATAATTTTCTTGCAGTATATACAGATAATAGGACCCAACTGAGTGAAGATATCCGCTCTTTGTTACTCATGGATATATATATATATAATAATCACTGATTAAGTAAAAAAAAAAAAGATGGACTTGGTACCAATCCTTATTCTGTACGACAATCGCTTCAGCCGATCTTGCTAGTGTCCCTTATAGGTGGGATTCTATGCATCATGTTGTGTTGCATCCATTTTGCAGTCTGGACCACATCAGATACATTCATACACATATCATAATCGTTTTACGCCTGCTTTCCATGCTGGCATGGGTTGGTCGGTTTGACTGAGGACTGGTGAACCAGAGGCTGCACCAGGCTCAATCTGATCTGTCAAAGTTTCTACAGTTGCATGCCCTTCCTAACGCCACCCACTCCGAGAGTGTAATGGGTGTTTTTACGTGCCACCGACACGAGGGCCAGTCAGGCCGTTCTGGCAATGACTTCACTCAAACAGTGTTTTTACGTGCTACGTGCATGGGAGCCAGTCCAGTGGCACTGGCAACGACCATGCTCAAATGTTGATTTTCACGTGCCACCAGCACATGTGCCAGTAAAGCAACACTGGCAATGATCATGCTCAAATGGTTGCTTTTCATGTGTCACCAGCACAGGAGCCAATCCGTGGCTCTGGCAACGATCACACTCAGATATATATATATATATATATGTATATATATATATATATATATATATATATATATATATATGCCTTTCTTTTGCTGGACTCAAATCTCATTTGTGGACCCATGAAAAATTAACCTCCACCAACTATTCTGCCTGTATGTCTGTGCACACCTTTGAATGTAGTATATGCCAGAAGGTCTAAAAAATCTAACAGTGGCCTCAAAAAATATTTTGAGATTCACAAAGATAGAACTTAATTGCAGCTCTTGGTAGTTTAAATCAGAGATGCAATCTATGTGGGTGTCTTTCCAAAACATTGTCTGGTTTAAAAAACCACATCAGATGCCATGATAGATCTAAGGTGCAGGTACAGGAGGTGGCCAGAGTTTTCGTAAAGAGAAGACAACATATCTATATATATAAAAATGAGAATGTGTGTCTGTCTGTCTGTCTGTCTGTCTGTGTGAATCCCTAAAACTCGAGAACTACTCAACCAATTTCATTCAAATTTTACACATGCCTTACTTAGGGTTCCAGTTGTGTTTTAGTCAAAAAAAATTATTAACTTCTTCCAGAGTTCGAGCACATGGCAACATAATAATATCTCCTCCACTATTTAAGTATTACGTGTCAAAAGTGAAACAAAAACACTCATGTCAAATACTTTCACTTTAAAAATGAAACTATTCCACTAACTGAAACAATCACATTTCGATACTGTAGTGACAGATACTTTCACAGAGAGAGAAAGAGAGAAAGAGAGAGACAGAAAGAGAGAAAGAGAGAGACAGAAAGAGAGAAAGAGAGAGACAGAAAGAGAGAAAGAGAGAGACAGAAAGAGAGAAAGAGAGAGAGAGAGAGATGTATATGTATACATATACATGTATATGTATACCATTTCGATACTGTAATGACAGATACTTTCAGAGAGAGAGAGAGAGAAAGAGAAAGAAAGAGAGAGAGAGAGAGAGAGAGAGAGAGAGAGAGAGAGAGAGAGAGAGAGAGAGAGATGTATATGTATACATATAGATGTACACGTATATGTATACATATGTGTAGATGTATATATATATATAGATGTACATGTAATATGTACACATATATACATGCATACAGATATCTATACATATATACACCCATCGCACACACATACACATGCACACAAACACACACATTAGTCATTTGTTTTCTTATCCAAAACTACGTCAAAAGTACTGAATGGATCTTTATGAAATTTGGAAATTATATTCTTTGCATAACGGCCATAACTCCCATGAAAATTCATATATTTTTGATGTTGATGAAATTTTAACCCGAACATAACAGATGAGCATTATTTAGAAAATGATGTCACACGTTATCGAGGCTACCATTCTTTCTGGATGTGCAAAAGGGGATGACGTCTTTATTCCAAGAATTCCTCTTACTCCATCAGGAGCAGACATTCCTTTTACATTCAGAAGACTACAATTCCCCCTTTGTGTGACTTTTGCCATGTCCATAAACAAATATCAGGGTCAAACACTGTCTGTAGCTGGTCTTCTCTTGGAAGAGCCCTGCTTCTCACATGGACAACTGTATGTTGGCTGCTCAAGAGTGGGCAGCAACAAAAAACCTATTTGTATATGCTCCACAAGGGAAAACAAGGAACATAGTTTACAATGAGGTGTTATAATCAAAACAGCAAGAAAGTATGTACATGATCACCTTCTTTTACGAAACTTCATTGACTTTCATATATTTATATTGATATACATATATATATACGTGTGTTTGGGTGCGTGTGTGTATATACATCTCTATATATAAAGATGATGCGTAGTCTAGACGGCGTTTTTAGATTTCATTATTCTCTTTAACCCGGGCAACGCCGGGTATTTCTGCTAGTATATATATATATTGTTGCTATTATGTTAAACTGTCCAAATTTGGCCAAATGCGTTTTGTCAATATTTATTTTTGCTTACAACAGCTGGTTCTTTTGGTCAAACTATCATATTTCCAGCTGCTTCAGATGCCAAGATATGAAAATTGTCACAGTATAGTACAACGGCTTTGCTACAGAATGGTGAAACTATTTTTTTTCATTTTCTGGAAAAGCAATGTTTTGGACTTACGACACTTTTGCATAATAGCAACTATACACACACACACACACACACATACACACACACATTAAAATCCAATTAAAGAGAATTTTAAAACCAAAGCAGTTTCGCTTGTCTGAGTGTCTATCCATCCATCTGTGTGTGCACGTGTGTGTGTGTGGAAAAAATTTCCACAATGCAACAAGAAATATGACAAAATGGAAAATGTCCAAGAAAAGGAAAAGCAAAGAGAAAAACAGATGTAAACATGGAAATCCATTTATCAGCTCTCAACTGGATATCAATGAGGAGAGAGAGAAAGAGAGAGAGATCGAGTGAAGATTAATTACATTGTTATCTTTTTACAATGGTGTCGGAGTGAAGTGAAATGGTTTGACAATGACAAAAATAATACTCAAATAATTAAAATTCAGTGAAACATGGCAATCAATCATGTCAAATGTGAGTGTTTAAAACAATGAGGAAGCTGGGGGTGGGGAACTAACAAAACCATAGAAAGATGAAGAGATAAAAAGAAAAAGAAACATTTTCATTTCATGCAATTAAAAATATTGAACAACTTTATATCACCTCGTATGTATGTATGTATGGTATGAGTTATGTTTGTATGTATGTGTATGTATGTATGTACGTGTAAATATGTATGTATGGTATGAGTGTGTGTGTGTGTGTGTGTGTGTGTGTGTGTATGTAAGTATGTGTGTACGTGTGTAAATATGTATGTATGAGTGTGTGTGTATGTAGATGCAGCCATGTGATTTAGAGTTCCACATTAATTTTATATTCTACAAAGAGTGGGATGTGTTTTTCTAAACATGTCTACTCACATATTGTTCATTATCTTGATCAACATTTAACATCCGTTTTCCATGGATTTCACATGAGCTGGCAACACCAGGATCCACAGCAGGTTCCTTTGTCTGTTTTGGCATGGTTTCTATAGCTGGATACCCTTCCTAACACCAACCACTTTACAGAATATACTGGGTGCTTTTTACATGGCACCATCACCAGTGCTTTTTATGTGGCACCATGACTAGTGCCCTTGCACGGGCAAGCATTACTAAGGTGGTTTGAGGATATCTTTGCAGCTGAAGTCCTTCCTACAAGTAACAGGAATCTGCTCTCAACTAGGGCAACAGTTCTGGAATGCAACAAACACCAGTCCCCCCACCCCCAAGTTTTTTACCATCCTTCCACTGTTCCTTCTTTATTGATGAAAAACAAAAAATCTTGCAAATTACTATTTGTAAATCTCACGATGAGAGATATTCATCAACAGTACTTCGGAGTAAAGATTATTTGCCAATATAACATAGCAGTTCTGATTTAGGATGGATGTTGCTGTAATTTAGCCCCAGGAGACATCATCTCTAGCTGGCTATACGACAGCTAGATTCCTTTGTTCGAAAATATAAGGACACAGATCGTGTTGTATAGCTAGCTGGAGACGATGTCTCCTGGGACTAAAATACAGCAACATTTGTCCTAAACCAGGACTGCCATGTTATGTTGGCAAACAATCTTTACTCTAAAAGATTTTGCATCTGTACAATTCTTTCTTTGCCATAGCATTGGGCAACCTTAAGGTACCAACTCACTGGAGACCACTCCTGGTTCTCAGATACAAATTTCCTGAAATTAAAACCACCTCCTATCATAATAATTCATATTCGAAATACCAGCTATTTTACTAAATTTACTATAGTTTACTAATTTACTACAGTTATTTTACTAAATTCTTCGTTATTTTCAAAAGTAATTGAAGCAAAGGCAGGTATTTCAACAGAGATATGTTAACATAAAGGTTAATTTTTTTTTGGTATTATTAACAAATTGTCTGGCTTCTTTTCAACCCTCACAGGCCCACCTCCTTTGAAAAACACTGAACTAAAGGGTGAAAGGTGAACAGAAGGTTTCTCCTTTCACTGAGGTTCAATGAATATAAATATCTGAACTTTGGACAACTGACTGCTATCTTAACCTCTCAGGTCAGATGTACAAATGACTGGATACGGTCAATAAATTGATTAAAATAAAGACATCAATAATCATTAATCATTACTTGACACTATGTTTGTTTTTTTCCTAAATTGTCAAATATCA
The DNA here is from genome assembly GCF_046866305.1 of Octopus bimaculoides. Taxonomy (NCBI): domain Eukaryota; kingdom Metazoa; phylum Mollusca; class Cephalopoda; order Octopoda; family Octopodidae; genus Octopus; species Octopus bimaculoides. The sequence continues at coordinate 39,035,985 of NC_142939.1, forward strand.
GACAGATTTGTAACAAAGCAGTAAACGTTCACTGATCTTACAAAATACATTGTTTCTACTACAAAGACCAAAGATTTTGGTGTGTTGGTGATATGCTGTGCTTGAGAAGAGCTGTCAATCCAAATGAAATCGTAGTCGTGGCTGATGCTGGTGTCACATAACTGGCACCCGTGCCAGTGACACATAAAAAGCACCTTTTGAGTGTTGGGCCTCATGGAGGCAAAGTGGCTGAGTTCCTTTCAAGTGTTGGGTCTCACAGAGGCAATGACCGAGACCTTTAGCATTATTTTGTTTCAGAAGAAGACCCATGAAGCCAAGCAAAATTGCAAATGGCATGCGTGCCAGTGGCACCCATTACACTCTTGGAGTGGTTGGTATGAGGAAGGGCATCCAGCTGTAGAAAACTATGCCAAATCAGACTGAAGTGCAGCCTTTCAGCTTGCCAGCCCTGGTCAAACCTTCCAACCCATGGATGCTACATGATGATGATGATGATGATCTGTTTCTTTCTACATTTCTTTAATTATCTGTCTTTATTAATTTATATTTATAACTTATTTCAGTCATTAAACTGTGACCATGCTGGAGCACCACTGTCTTGAAGAATTTTTAGTTAAATGATTTGACCCCAGGACATAATTTTCTTTTTTTCTCTTTTAAACCTGTCACTTATTTTATCAATCACTTTTTGCTACACACCTGCACCTATGGATAATTTCCTCTTCCACCAGTATGGTACCATTTCACCCAACTTGCAGCCATTCACATTGCATACTCCAAATTCGATAGCATTTTCCTGCATTAATTTACCAATATCTTTGATGCATTATAATCAGTTGCTTTGCCCTTTCAAAGATCTATGGGATAAAAGATTCCTTATTTGATAAAAGATTCCTTATTTGATAAAATATTCCTTATTTGAAAAACAGTTAAGGGTTAAGAACAAGAAAAGCATCCAGCTGTAAAACCCTGCTTCAAATAACTCCCCCCCCCCACACTGAACTAGTGTGTGTGTGTTTGTGTATGCATTGTATACGTGCACACACGTGTAGCCATAAACACAGCACAACCCTACATGAAACTGAAATTTGAAAAACACACAATTGTAAAGAAAAAAAAAATCTAAACAGATGACTAGTTTGTACTTAAAGCTGTTATAGTGTATTGTAGGCCAACAATAAATGTATGAAAGAGGTGGAGAATGAATAAAATATTTGAAAGCAGCAAAAATGTACAATGGACAATGTTAGAGAAATGACTATGAAATTATTTACTGTAAAATTACTGAAATAACTTGTGTAGGACACTTTCTTTTTCTGCAGAATAAATACGTATACTACTGCATTCGTGATTTTAAAAAATGTCTTCCCCTATCTCTGTCTGTCTACATCTCTGTATCTCTCTATGTATTTATGTCTATCTATCTATCTATCTATCTATCTCTATGTTCATTTATCTACATCTCTATCTGTCTATCTTTGATAAACATTCTTTAATTTCATTTTCCTAGAGACTGCTTTTTCTATGGAGTCTTTTAACCCATAAGCATTTAAAGTAGCCATATCTAACTCAAATATTCAACCTGTTTTATATTCAAAGTAGCCAGATCTGGTCTTTCACACCTACCCTACAATGTTATAGTAAAAATAAATTATCACATCATTGAAATCTCAAACCTGCAAGATAATGCATCATTAATTCAAGACAATGTGAAGAAATAAGCATTACATTCGGCAGAGTAATCTGAATGCAAAAGGGTTCAGGAATAAAGATTCCTGACTGCTTTATTGAAATATCCTGGTTTGGGTGATAGTTATCCCATATCTTCACATGTCTTAAGAGGTGACTGAAAGTGTTGGTGTCTAGAAGAGCATCCATCCATTAAATACTGCCTGCAAAAAAAAAAAAAAGAAAAAGTTGTCCCCAACCCATACTAGAATGGAAAAATGGATATGATGACCTTGATGCAAATGATTGCTTTACAACAACAACAACTAAAGATGGCACAAAGATATCAAACAAACACCTAATGAATATTGTTCGATGTTACATCCCTCAATACTCTACATCCATTCAGTTGAAGGGTCTTGTTTTGCAAATTACTTGCTGACACCACTAGTGTTAATGTACGCCCTGTTAACCCTTTCGTTACTGTATTTATTTTGTGATGCTGTGTTTTTTTCAATTAATTTTAAATATAACAAAGAATTTAGTAAAATAAATTAGTCATCACTAGTGTTAGGAACTTAAATTGTGACTAAGGTTTGGTGGAAGATTTTAATTCAGAACTTTTGGAAACAAGACATTTGTACTACAGAGCCAGAGGTGATTTCAGCCAGCTTGGTACCAAAAGGGTTAAGGAGTTGACATTAGGAAGGGCACCCAACTCTGGAAACTATACAAAAACAGACACTGGAGCTTGGTTCAGTTCTCTGGTTTGTCTAACCCATGCCAGCATGGAAAATGAATGATAAATGATACTACAACAACTGAACTCTTTTAAAAATACTTTTAGAAGGAAATTGAAAGAAAAATAATCAGAGCTTTAAAAGATTCACTACCAAAGCATCTGAGACCTCCATACTTGGTTTTATGATGTTAAACCGTTTTAAAGTGATCTAAATTCTAACCTTCCATCAAAATGTTAATTTATTTTCCAAAGATTAGCTAAAAAATGACAAAAAGTTATTTTACTAAATTCTTCCTCATTTTTAAAATGAAATAAAACCAGTGTTTTTATTAGAAATATAGTAATGAAAGGATTAATAAGGAATGAAGAATCATTGTCTTTAAATTCCAGTTTGAATATAAAACATGTAGAATATTTGGGCTGGATATGGCCGGTTTAAACACTAAAGGGTTAACTTAGCGAAATAATGGTTCCCTAAAGAGACATTCTTGAGAAATTAACCATTACAGCTATATTTACTAGCAATCCAGACAGATGCAAAAAGAAAAAAAATCTCTGATGACCTACATGATTCATCCCTCTTCTATCACAAAAATGATCATCACTTTGATATCCACTTTTCGATACTTGCATGGGACACACAGAATTCAGTGAAACAAATTTTCTACAGCAGGATACCCTTCCTGTTATCAACCTTCACTAGTTTCCAAATTCTCATCATCATCATTTAGTGTCCATTGTCCAAGCTGGCATGGGTTGGACTGTTTGACCAGGGCTGACAAGCTGGAAGGCTGCAACAGACTCCAGTCTGATTTGGCATGGTTTCTACAACTGGATGCTCTTCCTAATGCCAACCACTCCATGAGTGTAATGGGTGCTTTTACATGCCACTGGCATGGGTGCTATCTGCATGACACTGGCATCTGCCACGACTGTGATTTTACTTGGTTTGATGGGGTGTTCTTCTCAAACACAAAATAATGTCAAAGGTCTCAGTCATTGTCTCCATGAGGTCCAAAACTCGAAAGGTGCTTTTTACGTGTGAGGTAATATATTTTTACAGAAGACTGAAAGTGATTGATGCTGCTTGTATGACAACCATTACACAATGCCAAGACAAAGAGACACACACACAAACAGGCTTCTTTCAGTTTCCATTGACCAAATTCACTCACAAGGCTTTGCTCAGTTCAGGGTTTTAGTAGAAGAGACTTGCCCAATATGTCACACAAGCAAATAGATTGAGATATTGGAGTTTTAAGGCTGATAGATTTAAGAATCCTGCCCAGTGAAAAACGTGGCATCTACAGAAATCTTTTAGGGAAATGATAAATGGTTCTTTTCAAACAGCTGGAAAACTTTCAGATAAAATCTTTCTGACAATCAGGAGATAAATGCTTACCATTCATAAAATAGATTATTTTGTTTTTCTCTCTTTTAGAGAAATTATCACATTAGAGTGAGGTTATTCAGCACTTCATTCATAATAAAAAACTTATCAAACATACACAAATAATAATAATAATAATAATCATCGTCATTTAATGCCTGCTTTCCATGCTGGCATGGGTTGGATGGTTTGACTGAGGGCTGGCAAGCCAGAAGGCTGCACTAGGCTCCAATCTGATCTGGCAAAGTTTCTACAGCTGGATGCACTTCCTAATAGCAACAATGCGAGAGTGTAGTGCGTGCTTTTTATGTGCCATTAGCATGAGGGCCAGCAGGCAGTACTGGCATCAACCACGCTTGAATGGTGCTTTTTACGTGCCACCGGTACAGGAGCCAGTCAGGTGGCACTGGCAATGACCATGCTCAAATGGTGCCTTTTACATGCCACTGACACGAATAACAACAACAACAACAACAATCCTTTCTAGAAGAGGGACAAGGCTGAAATTGTGGAAGAGGAGGTTATATGATTACCTTGACTCCAGTATTCAACTGGTACTTATTTTATAGACCCTGAAAGGATGAAAGGCAAAGTCAATCTTGATGAAATAAATTTAGGCAGGAGTTTTGAGGGAAGGTGGTCAGCCAATTACAACAACTCTAGTAATTCATTTATAACTGGTTCATTATTGACACCCCACCCTCCACCCCACTGAGGGATGAAAGGAAAATTGACCTCAGTGGGATTTGAACTCAGAATATAAAGGGCCAAAAGAAAAACCCACCAGGGAATAACAAGATACAAATACATAAATAAAGCTCTGAGTTTTGGATAAGTGGTGTTTTGCAAACAACTTGCACATGGAAGTGCTACCAGTCGAGAACTCTGCATACTGGAAGCCAGCAAGTGTATAGGTTCATCAGGAGAGAATGCATACCGTTTTGGGGCCTACCTCTTGACGGCATCAATGCTCACTGTCCCCCCCCCCCTTCACTGATGAAGCCCCATTTGCTAGATCAACTGGTTATCAAATAAAGCTCAACATTCTTCTAGCCATTGCTCATCATCTCTTTTTAACCAAATCCAGTGGTAGCCATTTCCATTGTAGTTTGGATATCAGTCATGGTGGTATTTACTTTAGAGTTAGGCCTAACGATAACAACAGTCCACTCACACTATGTCCAACAAACCCTCCACAAAACAAATAAAAGAGGTACATCAAAGATAAATTTTCTTATGCCTCTTCACCTCCTCCACCTCATCCCCTGATGAGAAGGGGGGCATTAAATCTAGCAGAACCCATCTTTCTCCAGGCCTGAACACAGCTGATTGTGCATGTGTGTGTGTTTGAGGAAGAGGAAAAGAGAGAGAGAGAGAGAGACAGACAGACAGACAGACAGACAGAGAGACAAACAGACAGATGGAGGGTGGGGTTATGAACCAGGAAAAAATGAAAGGTGAAGTTCACAGCTGTGAAATTTGAACTAAGAGGGCAGAAAGCCAAACTAAATCTGGCCTAATTCGTCCTCTATTGTATTTTTATGAAGTGAAAATAGATAACAAAACTTAGCATGAAATAATAATATGAAAATTCTGAAACTGACAGTAAATTGAACTGTGTTTTGTAAGGTTATCAGAGAAACAGGTAAAACAAATAAAATATTTCCTTATGAACAATGACCAAGATATATATTGTTTATCTTAAATTTAAGTTCACTTTTACAAAAGTTGACATAGATTAAGTATATAAATTGCAGCTTAACAGCAGTGAGGATTGAAAACTCATTTTTGAAACACCAAAGAACAAAACAAAGACTATCACAAGACAAGTGTGTGTGTGTGTGTGTGTGTGTGTGTGTGTGTGTGTGTGTATAATAGACTGGAAATAAAATCTCTCTCGCTCTCTCTCTGTCTTTGTGTATGTTTATATATATATATATGTATGTATATATTTTCTAGGTTTGTGAAACTATATTGACTTTTGCTGAACATGAGAGTGACTAATTATGTACTTGAAAACTTTTCTTGCAAAAAAAGGAAAAAGAAACAATCTTTTTAAAAACTACAAAAGAGAAAGAATGAAGTAAGTCATTGTACCGAAAATTTTTTTAAAATATATATCTAATTGTATAGTACACTGATAACTACAAGTAATTAAACCAAAGATCATTATGTAACAATATTCATCTCACCTTATTGTGCAATTCCAAATGACCAGTCCGACATTTGCGGTACTTTTGGAAAATGCAGCAAGTCTTATACAGTGGCGGCGGTCCATCTTTTACACAATATTTCATATCAAATGGACTACCATATTGCTGGTAACAACACATTTGGACTTGAAGTTTTATCAATTCGACAACACCATTTATGAATTATATAAATTGTAGTTGACATGTGCAGAGAGAAGAAGAAGCCATCCTAGACATGTTTAAAGCCTTACATAAATTGAATTCCAGTAAAATCTTTAGCTGCTGCCACTTGGTGAATAAACTGTTTCAAAAATGCTTGCAGGTTGTTTTCATAAATAGACTTGCAAAAACATCACACACTATGTTTTTTTTTAAACACTTTGAATTTACTCAAAGAAATATTTGCATGAAAAATATATAAAAGTCTTGTTCTTTCTTCTTTTTTTCAAAGCTACCAATTCATTAATTAAAACTTGTCTTATGTAACTTCGAACTGCTTCCAACTGATATAGTAATAATGTGTATGTGATATTGTTGTTAAGTTTGACAAAGTTGTTATGCCACTGAGTGTGTGTGTGTGTGTGTGTGTGTGTTTATCCAGCCTTAACGCACACAATCTGTTGTTGTTGGTGGTGGTGGTGGTGGTGTTGTTGCTGCCAGGAAGACTGGATTATAGTTGAAAGCATAATTTAAAATAATAACATCACTGACTTGTTGATTGTAATGGCAACGACTGGAAATAGCAACAAGCAAAAGTGATAAAGTCACAAAGTAGCCACTAGTGTTTTATTTGTTTATTATCTACATAGAAGGTTAGCTTCTTCCAAAAGATATGTTTCTGAATGACATTATTACCTTATATGTCTCTCTGTATATACAATGTGTAGGTGTTGGTCAGAGGAGAGAGAGGGAGGGAGAAAGAGAGGGAGAGAGAGAAAAAGAAAGAGAGGGAGAGAGAGAAAAAGAAAGAGAGGGAGAGAGAGAAAAAGAAAGAGGGAGAGAGAGAAAAAGAAAGAGAGGGAGAGAGAGAAAAAGAGAGAGGGAGAGAGAGAAAAAGAAAGAGAGGGAGAGAGAGAAAAAGAGAGAGTATGGGTGGTAGGGAGAGCAGTGCATAACAAAAGTGAAGAGCAACAAAAAAAAAAGTTTAAAAAAATTTGCAATATTTTTTTTAAAAAGCTAAAAAAAAAAAACCTGCAGCAATTATCTGGAGCTTGGCAACGTATTTTATTTTGGCCTTCAATCAGGTAAAAAATAATTGAAGGAAGCAAACAGAAGAATGAAGCCAGATGGTTTTGGTTTAAATGACTTCTTCATCCTGTTAATATTTGTTTGTTTGATTAACAAACCAAACAAGTAATTAAATACAGGTTAAAAAGATCAGTTTTACAATTAAAACAATTGTTGTTACTCGAACTCGTTAATGTCATAAATTGTTTTGCTTCTTCTCAAGATTATCATGCTCTGCTGAAAGCTGAAACGGCAGGGTTGCTAATATTCAACAACAATCTGCATGTAATATTTAAAAACATACTTAGATGTAGATATGGTTGAATGGTTACGAAGTTTGTTTTCTACCTGTGTGGTTTTGGGTCCAATCCCACTACACAGCACCTTGGGCAAGTGTCTCCTACTTTAACCAAGGCCCTGTGAGTGAATTTGGAAGATTGGCTGGTGACAGGAAAGGCATCCAGCTGTAGGAAATCTGCTTCAATGAATTCTGTATGATCCATGCAAACACAGAAAAGTGGACAGCATGAAGTGACCCTAGTACTGATATTGTTTTGTTAAGCACTGTACTTATTCTATCAGACTCTTTTGCTGAACTAAGTTACAGAGATGTAAACACACCAACACCAGTTGTCAAGCAGTGGTGGAGGACAAACACACACACACACACACACACACACACACATCAGCCTTTTTTCAGTTTCTGTCTACCAAATCCTCTCTCAGGGCTTTGCTTGGCCTGAGGTCATAGTAGACGAAAAGGCCCTTAGAGAATTCTTATGACCCACAAGTGGATCACAGCTCACATGTTCCTGATCCTTGTATTCAGGGGTAAGGCCTTTAAGGATGACTAAATGTAGCTCTGTTACTTGTTAAAAGCAAGTGATGAAAGATGAATTGTTCTCAGTTAAATATCTTTAATACAGGTAGAGAAGTACTAAAGACCTAGAGACCCTTAGGCTGGTAATCTGTATAGCCATAATGGCTCAGTCAGATGTGATTTTTGACATCATGGCTCAGCCAGACCCAGGACTTGATGTTATGAAAAAATATAAGAGATGAAGAAATAGAATAAGAACATTTCCATCATCATCATCATCATTTAACATCTATTGTCCATAATGGTATGGATTGGATAAAAGATATTCCAAAGGCCCTTGTAAACAAGTTAAAAGGAACAACTGGGTCAAATAAGGTTAATCATCATCATCATTGTCATTTAACATCTGTTTTCCATGCTAGCATGGGTTGGACGGTTTGACTGAGGACTGGCAAGCCAGAAGGCTGCACCAGGCACTGATCTGATCTGGCAAGGTTTCTATAGCTGAATGCCCTTCCTAACACCAACCACTCCAGGAGTGTAATGGGTGCCTTTTACATGCCACCAGCATGGGAGCCAGTCAGGCGGAACTAGCATCAACCATGTTCAGATGGCGCTGTTTACTTTCCACTGGCACGGGAGCCTGTCAGTGGGAGGGGCATGCCCTAAGTAAGTGCTTGGAAGGAAAATTAGAGGCAAAAACAGAGTTTCATAGGACAGTGATTAAAAGAATGATAATGACAAGTATTTTAATAAAGGTGGAATAATGCTCATACTGAGAATGTAAACTGTTGTAGAGTATGTAACAAAGACAGGGAGAAGACACAATATGAAGGAAGGACAATAACTGAAAACAATGTATACCTTATGTTTTATAAATTTGCAGCATTGAACTCAAATACTATCATAAGTTTACAAAAGATTAACTGTTTTGATACCAAACAACCTGAAACCATAATACAGTTCTATATTTAAGAGATGAGGAATTATGTACATTATTTACATTTGACATATTTGTCCTCATTTTGTTTGTTGTTAACACGTTTCAGCTTCATCAGGCAGTGACCTGAATAATAATAATAATAATAATAATAATAATAATAATAATAATAATAATATCGAAAAATACCTTAGGAATGAGAACCCAAGTTCGAAATTTCCCCAAGACACCTGATGAAAGCTGGAGAGTATATCAGCCGAAATGTTGTGTTAACAACAAACAAGATGAAGACAAATATCCGTCAAATGTAAATAGTGTAAATAATGAACCTGAAACCATCCTGGGTTCTTAGATGCAAACTTCCCTTTTTAAAAGATTATCCACATTAAAATACAACTACTATGAACACATATCATCTCAAGGGAGGAGACGTTCATGAGTGTTATTATGAACATGCTGCCTAAAACAGTACAGTGTCTCAAAGTCCCCTTAAACTGGTGAATCATGTGTTATTATGAACATGCTGTCTAAAACAGTAGTTCTCAACTGGGGTTCAGCTAAAATTTTGTTGTTAAAATATGTGCAACACGTTATACTTCTACCAATGCACAAAATATTTTAAAAAAATCTTTCATATAACTTGTAGTTATATTTAATTATAAAAATACTCACCTTGAAGCCACCCTTCAGGCAGCATTCATGCCAGCTCCTGTGGAGGGCACCTTTGAGGCCTTCGGCCTGACTACTGGGCTGCTTTACGGCCCTCTACCCTTTTGTAATGTAATAGACTTAGACACATTCATTGTGTATGTATCTTCTGGTATTAATTATCCAATACCCCATTCCAAACTCCATACCCACAAAAATAGTGGGGTCAGTGGAGCCCATTTAAGCAGCCCATCAGAAATTGAACCTCCTTATGATACTACCTGGGAGTTCATGGTATGAAATTCATTGTCATTGCTCCAATTTGGTTGCCAATGCCATAGAGTTAGTTTAAAATGCAGTAAAAATATTGTGGGGAAGTCAGTGGAGCCCCAATTAGGTGGCCCTTTAAAAAAATAGACCCCCTGGGATTAGGGGAGTTGCTGGTTTGAGTTTCATTGTCCTTATACCAATGGTCTAGGAGGAATTAATGAACATAAAAACATAACAGACAGAGAAACATCGCTCAAATTTATAATGGGATAATAGGATTTTTTAAATACTGATTCACTACAAGGGTCCATTCGAGTAAAACAGGAACCAAAGGGGTCCAGAGGTTACAAAATGGTTGAGAAAAACTGGTCTAAAGGGAAGAGGCATTCTCTGATGACAGAAAACAACAGCAATCAGATATTCCCATTTGAATCTGCCAGAACATTTGAATGAAAAGATGTGTTATTTTTATTTTTAAAACATTTTGTTAAATTTCATCTTCCTTATGTTCCAAACACTATCTTATTAATGACAAAGTTATTTTACAAAATTCTTCATAATTTTCAAAATTAACTGAAACAAATGCAGCTTTATCTCAGCCAAAGGTTTAAAGGAAACAAAATCATCGCAATTTCTCTTGAATTCTTCACTGCAGGAAGTTGGCGTCTTTTAAGGTGTCTGAATAATCTAGAAGGTTAGGGAACATCACTTTAACTGGTGGGTAAAAATTGGATGGAATGATTGTATGATGGAAGAGTGAGGAGTGGGGGAATGGGGGGTATAGACACTGACATAATTATTAAAGTGACTATAATTATCTTGACAATGACGACCATGATGACAGAACTGTGAGGGTTGTAGTAACAATTAGTAAGGAGACATTTCAGATATTTTTGGTGAAAGAGTTGTGTATGAGAGGGGGGGAGAAGAGAGAAAAAGCTAGAGGGTGAGAGTGGGGTAAAGAAAAATAGACAGAGAGAGAGGGAGGGGAGAGAGAAAGACAGAAAGAGAAATAGAGGGGGAAGAGAAATAGAGATAGAGAGTGAGAGGTGTGTGTGTGTGTGTTTTATAAAGATACTATTAATGTTAAAGAATGGAACAATTGAGCTTCTTTCTAAAAATTCAGCTGTGATAGAATTTAGTTTGTCTGGAGAATCTGGAATGGTTATCTGAGTAAAATATTTATGTTGGGGGGAAATATGAAGAAAAAGCTTTAAAAAAAATAATGAAGCAAAAATATTATTTTTACAAAGTTCTTTGTTTGTAATGATAAAATGATTTGAGAGAGAGAGAGATAAAGTCAGTGCGATAATGACATTATTTACATTATTATTATTAATAGGTTTGAGGGGAGGGGGTATTTGGCCCAAATAGTAGAGTAATTACTAAAATAGATATTTAAATAGCATCTGGTGTGGTAGGGGTGGTGGTGGTGGTGGTGGTGTTAGCTATGGTGTTTTTTTTATGTTGAATCTAGTTTACTCCTGACCACTCCCATCCCAATCACCCTAATTTCTATCTATCACTCACTCCCCTACCCCACTCTTGAAATCTATACCCATCCTTCTGGATCTTTCTGTTCCCACCAATTCTCTCTCTCTCTCTCTCTCTCTCTCTTTCCTTTCCTCCCTCTTCTTCATCCACTTTGACATGTTACTTTGAGGGCACCAGCATCTTTGTCTCTCTAGTAGCATCACTTCACCTATATCCACCCCACACACATCCATATATATTGTGGAATAGTGGAGAGGAGGTAGCCCTAAATTACCTCCTACTCACCCCCACCCCCCGCTCACATTGCTCTTTCTTCTCCCCTTCCATAACTGTGTTTTAGTTTCTCCTCCACCCTTAACATCCAACAATAAACCAATCCCCTCCTCCACCCGTCATACTTTAGCTTCAACAACTTCACCTAAGATTATCATCTCTTCTTCTATTCTGCTTCTCTGACTGGTGAGTTCTTTAGTTTTTCAAAAAAGAAGACAACCTCACCAATGCTGGTACCACAATAAAAGCATGCAGTACACACTTGCAAAATGGTAGGCATCCAGCCATAGATACCCTGCCGCCAAACTCAGACAATGGATCAATACAGTATCCATTAACCAATTGGATCTTGTTGAACTGTCCAATCCATGCCAACATAGAAAGTGAACGTATCAAGATGGTCAAATTCTACCAAATTGTCTTTGTTTTTGTTTTTGCCTTCAAGAAATGTATAAATTTAAGTTTTGTTACCATATTTCTCTTAAAATACCTCACATTTCACCCTTGTTTGAAGTAATTTTGGAATAAATGAAGAATATAATAAAACAACTGCTGTTGTTATTAAGCTGGTGTTTGGAACATAAATTAACATTAAATTTGGTAGAACTAGTGGCAGTCTTGGGTGGGCTGGTAATCAGAAGGGTTAATAAGTACCAATAACATACTAAGAAAATTAAATTCACAAGAACACTGTTACTCTACTACACACACACACACACAAAAAAAGGAAAAAAAACCCACCCTCTCTCTCTGCATTTGTCAAAGAAATCCATAATATGATATGGAGTTCAAATGCTGTTGATGTTAACTTGGCCTTTCCTCTCTATAAAATAGATAAAAATCTGTACTTGTCATAGAATTATCTTGAGGTGATTTTTGTAAAAATCCTGGCAATTTAAAATAAACAAATTTGGTTGTGTTTTCAGAAGGTTTACAATGTCAGACTAAAGAATACACATGACTATTCTTCTCCAAGGTTGAGCCTAGAGACGAAATTCTGACACCCAAAGGCTGCCATTCCAACAATTAATAAATTTGTTCTGCAAAAATTGGTTCAGTGCCTGCCTCATCTAAAGAAATCAATAGGTTTAGCTTAGCAATTTTTAAAATTATGAAATATAAATAAAAGTATTATTTCTAATTTAGGAACAAAGCCAGTAATTTCAGGGGACGGGGAGGGTAGTCAATTAAATTAACCCCAACTATTTCATTTTATTTATCATTGAGGGGAAGGGGGATTTCAATGGGATTTGAGAATAAATCGTTGGGAGGGGGGGTATTTTTCTTATGTTCTAATGATTCTGTTAATCACCTACCACTAATAAAATAATGATTTCAAATTTTTGCCACAAGGGCAGCTTGGAGAAGGGATTAAGTTGAATCCAGTATTTTACTGGTATTTATTTAATAGACCCTGAAAGGGTGTAAGTCAAAATCGACCTCAGTGGAATTTGAACTCAAAACATAAAGATGGACGAAATACCGCTAATCGTTTCGCCCAGTGTGCTTAATGATTCTACCAGCTCGCTGCCTTACCACTAATAAAATAATAAAATGATATTGTTAATTAACTAAATCAAAACAACAGAAAAAAAAAAATCAAAAAAAAACTGGATGGAAAATTAATTCTTTCTTTTTTATTATTTATAAATTATTTGCTTTCATTTCAAAATTTTAAAAAAGAAACTCTTTGTAATTAATACAATAATTAGAACAAGGTCAATTAGAATGTAAGGAGGTGGTAGCAATGGGTATAATATGCAGATTATTGCAGTTCACAAAAATTTTATATTCCCTCTTCCCACCCCCAGATAAGGAAAAAAAAAAAAGCCATACATGAAGTCTGTTTATCTAAAATGAAGAATGTTTTCCCTCCTTTGCTCATTATCACAGTCTGTGAGTACTTTGTGTGTCTGTATATGTGCACATGTGCATGTGTGGAGAGGAGTCGAGGCCTCAACTAGCTGTAGTGTATATTTAAACCTATTTACAGTTAATTGATGGTGTATAGTGTTTTTTTGTTTCCTTTTTTCTCTTTGTAACAAAGAGAAGTGGAGAGATAAACCTCCACAGCAACTTTTTTCCTGGTTTACATCTTGTTTGCATTTTATTGGGGGTTTTTTTGTTGTTTTTTCTACTCTAGGCACAAAGCCTGAAATTTTTGGGGAGTGGGGCCATTCAAGTAGATCGACCCCAGTAAGCAACTGGTACTTAATTTATCGACCCCGAATGGATGAAAAGCAAAGTCGACCTCAGCGGAATTTGAATTCAGAACATAGCAACAGGCAAAATACCGCTAAGTATTTCGCCCAGCATGCTAACAATTCTGTCAGCTCGTATGTGAAAAAAGACTCACAAGGGTTGGTTGCCCTCAGCAAAAAAAAAAAAAAAAATTTCTCCCTGGATTGGAACATTTGCTAACAACAGACAAAAATAATGGTTTCCAATTTAAGCACTACATAAAGAATTTTGAGGGGAGGGGCATCAGTCAATACCATAGACCCTCCAGTATTTGACCCCAGTGAAATAAAAGCTAAAGTTGGCATCAGCAAGATTTAAACTCAGAATGTAAAGAGTCAGAACAAACACCACAAATGACAGAGATGTACTTGTGACCTGATCTGAGATCGTGTGCTGGAACGAAAACAATTGCAGCGTGGAAGGTGTTTATAAGTCATTTAAGAAGCACACAAAAACTGTTAGAATCTCTTCAACATTTTAATCTCAAAGCGACGAAACTATT
>NC_142939.1:39055391-39103530 GCF_046866305.1 Octopus bimaculoides
CAACCAATGCCTAGTGAGTGGATCTGGTGGATGGAAACTAGTGTGTGTTGTGTGTGTCTTTTTGATATCGTGTACAAATTGCAAATGTCACAGTCATCATACAAGCGCTGGCATACATTTGCAATGTTCCATGAAAACATGTATGGCCATTGTGCTGTTTACAGTTTAAGGACTGGGGGAAATATATTGCGGGGAGAGAGATGAGGGTTAGAGATGGAAGAGCATCCAGCTGTAGAAAATTCATCTTGGTTTGACCCATGCAAGCAAGGAAAAGAAGATGTAAAAACAATGATGGCAATACACTGGCTTAGATAATGAAGGAACTGCTCAAAATAACAGTCAAAACTCCCTCAAAACCACACTAACTTTAAAAAAATGAATCCATTGGATAATGTAGTCCTATATACACTATGGTCAGTTTGTTCATGGTTGATGAGGGAGTAAACAACAACACAGATTTCACAGAGAAATATACATTAAAAAACAATCTATTTGGTGAGTAACCACTCTTCAACACACATCAGTTGAGCAGTTAATTGGTGGAACTGGTAGAGCATCACATTACTTTGAAGTCATTTTTCAGCCTTCTATGACTTAAGTTCAAATCTAAGATCAACTTTGTCCTTTTAGGGTCAATAAATAAATACCAATCATGTACTAGAGTTGATCCTTCTTTCTCTCACTGTATGTTTCTTTTTGTCTTTCCCTTTTTCAAAAAGAAATCAGCTGTGGTTGATGTGGAGAGAGATGGGTTCTGCCAGGTTTAACAAATGTCGAAGGCATGCCATATGGCACAACATTACTGCTTTGATTCCTTCCAGAAGTTGAAAGTACAGGGCAAGGCAAGGTACACAGCAGATGGTTAAATAAAGCCCTGATAAGTATACACCTGTCTTATAATCAATCAATCAGGTTAGGTTAGCTTCATGACTCTTGCTTCCAACAGAGACTACAAAATTCTGTGAACATTAGATAAACCTGCCAGCTACGATGTACAACTCCATCCAACTGAAACCTACTTCTGATCTACCTAACCTTTCCTACATCTGTTGCATCTCAATCCACCAGCCATCTCCTCCCATAAAAAAATACCATATGTAATCCATCTTCCTCCTTTCTCCCAATGACCACCACTCCTTAAACCACAATAATTTGCAAAAGTTCAAACTAAACATGAGCCTTATCCAGTCATTCCTAGCTCACCACAAAATAGGGGTGTATAATGGATCTAGATGCTAACTCTTTGGGGGCAAATGTATTGTTTTGAGAGTGCAACTGGCCTTGTGCAAGTTTAAGAAAAATTCAGGCACAGGTCTCCCTTGATTTTTAGCATCTGTATCATATGTTGAATACTATGGTTGAAGCAAAAGATTCAATGATAGAATGAAGGCATGTGTCAGTGTGGGTGGCAAACTCCTTGGACACCTACTGCAAGAGGCACCCATCATTAATACATTTGTGTAAAAGAGTGAAAGTTCCAAACATGGCTGAAAAGCCACATCTGCACTAATCATGTTTAAGAGAACCAAGCAAAGCCATTGATCAAAATCAAGTTGCAATCATATAGACAATGATTAGTGACTTCAGGATCAGGGCTAAGTGGTTGCCCAGAAGACGACCAGCATGGAAGAGAAGGGTCTGGAAGCTTAAAGATCCTGCGAATGAAAAGAGATTTAGAGACTTATTACTCGAAACCTTTGACGAAATAAAAGGGGATGTAGTTTCACACGATGTAGAAGGCAACTGGACGTTTCTAAGGGACAACCTGCCAGATCTGTGGCTGGTGCAAAGTCCCCTCTCGACCCAAAATAATGTGGTGGTGGTGGAACAATGTTGTTGACAGGGCTATTAGACAAACGAAAGAGGCTTGGAAGGACTGGAACAATGGTGGTAGCAGGGAATTGTATCAGACTGCCAGAAGGGAAGCTAAGCGACAGGTTTATTTAGCAAGAGGGGAAGCAGATAAGAAAAAAATTTGCCAATGTTCTGTGCGTAAGGACCAAACACTTGTGGTATTTCGTGTTGCAAGACAGTGTGTGAAAGAGAATCGTGATGTCATAGGAGAGAAATGAGTTCGCATGGATGATGGTACGCTTGCACTAAACAAGGCTGCAAAGAAAGGGGTTTGGAGACGCCAATACGAAAGGTTGCTCAATAAAGAGAATGAATGGGAGGTAGAGAGTCTGCCGAATGTCGACCCAACAGAGGGACCAACTATCCAAGTTGACAGTACCATGGTAGATAAAGCAATTAAGAGTATGAAGACAGGGAAAACCCCCAGCCCATCAGGAATCACTGCAAAGATGCTCAAAATATCTGGCAGTGTCAGCTATAGCCTAGTCACCCGTATTGTTAACCAGGTGATACATGAAGGAGCTATAACCAATGACTGGTGTAGCAGCACCATAGTCAACTGCTAAAAAAAGGTAAAGGTGACGCTTTAGATACAAATAATTATAGAGGTATCAAGTTGTTAGATCAGGTAATGAAAGTCACAGAGAGGGTCATAGCCCAACTAATTAGGGAGAGAGTCAGCTTAGATGAGATGCAGTTTGGGTTTGTGCCAAGGAAAAGCACCACTGATGCTATATTTCTGGTAAGACAGCTGCAGGAGAAATACCTAGACAAAGATAAACCTCTGTACCTGGCTTTCGTTGACATGGAGAAAGCCTTTGACAGGGTCCCCCGATCCCTTATCTGGTGGCCAATGAGGAAACTAGGGATAGAAGAATGGTTAGTGAGAGCTGTGCGAGCCATGTACAGAGATGCTGTCAGTAAGGTGAGGGTTGGCAATGAGTACAGTGAAGAATTCCGGGTAGAGGTAGGAGTCCACCAAGGTTCAGTCCTCAGCCCCCTCCTATTTATCATAGTCCTCCAGGCGATCACAGAGGAATTCAAGACAGGATGCCCCTGGGAGCTCTTCTATGCTGATGACCTTGCACTAATTGTTGATTCACTATCAGAACTAGAGGAGAAGTTAAAGGTGTAGAAGCAAGGACTAGAATCGAAGGGCTTTAGAGTCAACCTAGCTAAAACCAAAGTCCTAATAAGTAGGAAGGTAGACAACACACAATAGCCCTGCTCGATCTGTAGCAAAGGCGTAGGTAGAAACTCTATGAGATGTATCCAGTGCAAGCTATGGACACATAAGAGGTGCAGCAATATCAAAGGAAGGTTAGGAAGTTAGTTTTTGTATGTGGCAGATGTTCAGGAGCAATAAACACTGAAGATGCGCAGAAAACAACTTCTGCCACATTCCAGGGAGAAAAACTCGACTTAGTTGATAGCTTCCGCTATCTAGGTGACCAAGTTAGTAGTGGGGGAGGGTGAGCTGAAAGTGTAGCTGCTAGAATAAGAATAGCCGGGGCAAAGTTCAGAGAGCTCTTGCCTCTGCTGGTGACAGGGGGCCTCTCACTCAAGAGTAAAAGGCAGACTGTATGACGCATGTGTACAAACAACCATGCTTCATGGCAGTGAAACATGGGCCGTGACTCCTGAGGACATGCGTAGGCTCGCAAGGAATGAAGCCAGTATGCTCCCGGAAAGCCAAGTGAGACCTAAATCCAAGGCCTCTGCCAGGGGTGTAGCCAGCCCACTTATGTATACCTTCCTTCATTGGACACTAAACTCCGCTTGCGAAGACCTATTGAGGCAAGTGAAATCGAAATTGAACTAAATTCGACGACTGGCACCCATGCCAACGCCGTCTCTTTCATTGGACACAAAACTCGGGTTGCGAAGACCTGTTGGGGTAAGCGAAAGCAAAATCGTGATGGCACCTGCGCCCAGCGTCGCCTTCCTGGCACGTGTAAAGACTTTTGAGCGAGATCGTTGCCAGTGCCACTGGACTGGCTCCTATGCAGGTGGCACATAAAATACACCATTTTGAGCGTGGCCATTGCCAGTACCCCCTGACTGGCCTTCATGCCGGTGGTACGTAAAAGCACCCACTATACTCTCGGAGTGGTTGGCGTTAGGAAGGGCATCCAGCTGTAGAGACTCTGCCAAATCAGTCAAATCGTCCAACCCATGCTAGCATGGAAAGCGGACTTTAAACGATGATGATGATGATGATATATATATATATATATATATATATATATATATATATGTTTACTTTGGAACCATGTGATTTCATGTTCTGGCCTACTGCTTGGCACCTTGCACAAGTATCTTGTATTTTTAGACTGAGCAAAGCCTTGTGAGTAAATTTGGTAGATGTAACCCAGAAGAAGCTTGTTCTATGCACACACACAGTTGAAATTTACAGAAAACAAAAGATGAAGACAGGTGAAGGACCAACAAGTAGGTGTATTAGTTTAATGCTTGGGAAGAATGGAAAAATCTTTTTACGTTTCAAGCCTATGCACCTTGACAGAAAGGATTGAGAGGAGAAAAAAATGGAGAGGGAATGAAAGAAAAAACACGGAGAGAGAAAAAAATGTGCAGAGTTCAATGGTCCAACATGGTGTGTGTGTGTGTGTGTGTGTGTGCGCACACGTACATAAGAAACTTTCTTCTATGCTGGTTGCATGTATGTTTGTATGTATATATGTATGTATCATCATCTTCGTTATCATCATGATTTAATATCAGCTTTCCATGCAGGCATGGGTAGGACAGTTTGACTGAGGGCTGGCAAACCAGAAGGCTGCACCAGGCCCCAATCTGATCTGGCAAAGTTTCTACAGATGGATGCCCTTCCTAACACCACTGTATGTATGTATGTATGTATGTATGCATACATGCACAAAGAACAAGTTTCTTTCAGGTTACATCTACCAAATTTATTCATAAGGCTTCGGTCAGTCTAGAAATACAGAAGATACTTGCTCAAGGTGCCAGGCAGTAGGACAGAACCTGAAATCACATGGTTGAGAAGTCAATTTCTTGACTACACAGTTATACTTGGACTATGTCAAAGTGTAGATAAAAAATTCCTTTCTTAAAGCATGAAGTGGTTAAGGTGACCTGCCTCAGGTGAAGCACTATGTGGTAAGCAAGTTAAGTAAATAAGACATAACATTCACAGGACATTTAATTCTAGTTTATCTTATCAGAGGTGAATTGTGTCAGAAAGTTCAACCAGCTAAAAAGTGGTATGAGGGTTAAATAGAATAAAGTCTCTCTGCAGACATAACACAATGTCTGCAGTGTAATAATCCTTTCTACTATAGGCACAAGGCTTGAAATTTGGGAAGGTGGGGGAGGGGGCTAGTTGATTACATCGACTCCAGTGTTTAACTGGCACGTATTTTATCCACACTGAAAGGATGGAAGGCAAAGTCAACCTTGGCAGAACTTGAACTCAGAACGTAAAGGTGGACAAAACACTACCAAGTATTTTGCCCGGCATGTTAACGATTTTGCCCGCTCACCATCTCAGTTATGTCATGTAATATTAATCATAATGATCCATAAAAGGAATTGGTAGTTTGATATTCTCAAGAATATTTGTGGTGACAATTTTACATGAAGGATAGAAAGAAAAGAATGAGTTGGAAAGAATCAGTTTATATAACTAGCAATATGTCTCAATCTCTCTGTCCACCCTCCTAAGGATGATAATTGATTTTATTGGATTATTGCCCTTTGATTACTGAAAGCCAACTCAAATGTTACCTATCACATAACATATTTGCAACATACATTTTCCACTGCTGTTAATATTAATATTTACTTAATCTAACAGTCCAAACAGTATCAGCATTATTATGATGGGGGTAGGCTCCAAAGGGGGTCTCAGGGAGTAGCGTCCCTGCCTTCCTGAACTAGTTTTCCACCACATTTCTTAAAAATCATGGTAGAGGCCTTGGTCTCGGGACCACTCATGTCTAGAAACTGAGGTTGGGAGTAAGCAAGGTTGGGAGTAAGCTCCCCGTAGAAAATCCAGCTCCAAAAAAAGCCTAATAATAGCAAAGAAAAATGGGCACCAGCCAGCCCAAAGGTTGGAGTGGGCTGCACCTACCTACCACAATTGCTATGGCATTGAGGTAGATCCAGCCACCTCCAATAACGGGGACAAAACCTGGATTTAAAACACTGGATGATGATGATGATAATAATCATCTAATGTTCATCAATCATGCAGGTCAGTTGAAGAAGGACCAACAAGTCAGAGGACTGTATTGAGCCCCAGTCTGCTTTGGTATAGTTTCTATGGCTGGATGCCCTACAGAATGTCCAGGATGCCTTTTTTCTTTCATGAAATTGTAGTTGTGGTGGATGCCAGTGCTGTCTGACTGGCACCCATGCTGGTGGCATGTAAAAAGCACTGTTCAAGCATTGGACTGCATGGAGCCAGTGACAGGTGATCAAGGCCTTTGGTGATACACTGTGCTTTGTTGACCTGTCAAAGCTAAGTGAGACCATAGTTGTGACTGATGCCGGTGTCAGGCCAATGGCACATAAGAAAACACCCACTACACTCTCGGAGTGACTGGCATTAGTAAGGGCATCCAGCAGTAGAAACCTTGCCAAATCAGATTGGAACCTGGTACAGCTCCCCAGCTTACCAGTTTTCAGTCAAACTATCCAACCCATGCCAGCATGGAGAGCAGACGTTAAACGATGATGATAATGACGATGATGCTAATGATGATGATCAGTACTAATGAGGTCACCATGTAATCCCCAAGACAAAGAGGATGCCACCTTAACTGAGTGTAGCAAAGAGGGAGGTGAATTTATGTGCCGGGGTTGAGAGGCTAATGCTGTCATGGCTGCCCTATATAAGGGCAGGTGAGAGGTAGCTGGCAAGTGAGATAAAGATGGTGGTGACAAGGACTTAGGGTGTATTCTAAAGCAAGAATAGGGACAGAGGAGAGGGAAGGTAAGTTCACAAAAGGATGAGAGGAGAGCAACAGATGACTGGGACCAAGGGCTTGGATCACAGAGAACATCTTTTATCTTTTTAGTCAAATTAACCCCAGGACTTTTTTTTTTTAACCCTTTAGCATTCAGATTTTTCTGTCAAATATAAGATTCATTCATTCATTATCTCATAACTTTGGGATTGTTTGTTCTGACATTGTAGGGTAGGTGTGAGAAGCCAGATCAGCTTAGTTTAAACATAAAAGAAAAATATTTGGGCCAGATATGGTTAGATTAAATGCTAAAGAGTTAAAAATTTGTACTTTAGTCTGTTGGCCGCTTTTGCTGAACTTCTAAGTCATGGGGACACCAGTTGTCAAGTGGTAGGGTGAGGAAAAACACACACACACACACACACACACAACAGGCTTCCACCCAATCTCCACCTACAAAATTAACACACAAGGTATTGATCAGCCTGGAGCTATAGAAGACACTTGCCCAAGATGTCACACAGTGGAACTGAACCTGAAAGCACATGGTTGTAGAGCAAGCTTCTTAATCACACAGCCATAATGTAACATTACCAGTCATATAATGGTTAACCATTCAGTGTTGAAGGAATGAAAATCGAAGAATAACAACCAAGACATGGAGATATCAATCTAAAAAGTTGAGTGAAGTAGACAGACATGGAGATCAATAAATAATCTTAGTTAAAATGTTTATCAGTTCTCAGTAAAGAGGAACACAAATATAGTTATTGTATCACAAAAACAACTTTGTTTTCAAACACAATCCACATGGGAACAGCTTGCATATTTGGTTGGCCTTTAAACAACTTCTATATAAACTATTTAATGAACCTAATCTTTTAACGACATGTTAAGCATATCACTGTGTCTGTGCGTGTGCGTGTGTGTGTGTGTATAAAAGGTGTCATTTAAGGATTGTTCAGAAGCTATTAGTCTGCTGGGGATGGGGAATGGACTAAAAATATTTTAGAATCTAGATAGATAAGAAGTGTGGCCTGTAGAATGTAGTGTATGTATACTGTCTATATTTATCTCGGTAGAACATTATATGA
Source organism: Octopus bimaculoides (assembly GCF_046866305.1). NCBI lineage: Eukaryota > Metazoa > Mollusca > Cephalopoda > Octopoda > Octopodidae > Octopus > Octopus bimaculoides. Next base: position 39,063,292 of record NC_142939.1, read on the forward strand.
AGAAGAAAAAAGAAAAGCACTTAACTACATTTATTTATATGCAAACTATTGATTTTGTTTTGATTAGGTCATGGGAGCAATTTATTCAGGAGAAGGGCTTAGTAAAGTGAAATGACCCTTGATTCACACTGAATCATAGTGATAATAATTGCTTCAAATTTTGGCTCATTTTAGAGGGACAGTCAATGACATAACCCCACCGTACAGTACTTGACTGGTACTTAATGTACAGCCCTGAAAGGATGACAGGCAAAGTTGGTCTCAACAGAATTTGAACCCAGAATGTACAGGCAGACAAAAATATTGCCAAGCACTTTATCCCATGTGGTAATGATTCTGTCAACTGACTGCCTTAGTAATTCTTTTATTCTTTTACTTGTTTCAGTCATTTGACTGCGGCCATGCTGGAGTACCGCCTTTGAGGGTTTTACTCAAAGAAATCAACACCAGGACTTATTCTTTGTAAGCTTAGTACTTATTCTATCAGTCTCTTTTGCCGAACTGCTAAGTTACGGAGATGTAAACAGACCAACATCGACTGTCAAGCGATGGCGGGAGGGACAAACACAGACATACAAGCATATATATATTCTTTTATTTGTTCCAGCCATTTGACTGCAGCCATGCTGGAGCACCGCCTTTAGTCGAAAAATTGACCCTAGGACGTATTCTATCAGTATCTTTTGCTGAACCACTAAGTAACAGGGATGTAAACACACTATCATCAGTTGTCAAGCAATTGGGGGTGGGGGGAGAAACAGAGACACACAAGCATATATATATATATATATATATATATATATATATATATATATACACATGATGGGCTATAGTAAAAGACACTTGCCCAAGGTGCCACTCAGTAGGATTGAACCCAGAACCATGTGGCTGGGAAGCAAGCTTCTTACCACACAGCCACGCCTGCATCTATAATGATGATGAATTTTTGTTTGACTGTTTTCTGTTACCATATTTCTGTTGAAACACACTACCTCTACTTCAATTAGCTTTGAAAATAACGAAGAATTCAATAAAATAACTGCTGTTTGGAACACATAAATTAACATGAAATTTTGATCGGAAATTTTAAAATCTGGATCGTTTTAAAACAAGGAGTTTGTATCAGAAATACATAAGAATGACTTGAAGTATAGAGAGGGAGGAGAGGGAGAGAGAGAGAGAGAGAGAAGCAGGCAGACACACTGGCACAGAGACAGAGGAGAGAGACAAAGAGAGAGAGAGAGAGAGAGAGAGAGAGAGAGAGAGAGAGGGGGAAAGACAGAGAGACACACACATACACACACAGAAAGAGAGAGACAGAGAGAAACAAAGAGACAGAGACAGAGCGAGAGAGACAGACACACACACACACACACAGAGGCACAGAGAGATAGACAGAGAGAGGGAGAGAAAGAAATAAAGAAACAGAGAAACAGACAGAGAGGGAGAGAAAGCAAATTAATTTACCTGGGTAAAGATATATTTCTTCAGCCATAGAGGAAAGTTTGATTACCCTCATTGACTGGTCAGCAGTATTTTTACTGACAACTCATAAAAAAATGAAACCTCTGCAGGTAAATGACAACAATTGTAGTCGTTAAGACTGCGCGTTAAGACTGTTGTAAATGGGCATATTTTGGAACAAAAGCTGCCAAGCAAGATGTGTTTTATAACAAAGGTATTTATTGGTGTGTTTGAGAAAATAGCTGACTGTGGGTGGCAATAATTTCCGGGTCAATCGATAACAGAATAAATAATCTTTCGGAATCAAAGAGAAGAAAAGGAGGGTGAGAAAATAGAGGAGAGAGAGAGAGGGCAGGGGGAGAAACCAGTTTCAGACAGTACAATTCTAAATTAGATTTACTCTTATGGCACTGACCCTGAAAATGTAGACAAAGGAGAGTGGGGGTGCATAAATAGAGTGCTAATGTCTTTTATGAATGATTGAATATAGACCAGAGACACATGTGACTGCACAGCATATGTAGTCATAAACTGAACAATGATGTATAAAAGGAGGTGGAAGGTGTGTTTTATAAATACCTACATATATACATACTACAAAACCCCAAAACATTAAAATTTTTTTTTTTTTTAAAGTTACTGGTTTCACCTGACAATTTTATAGTCGTAGTGCACATTTGTCCGTCACATGAACCAGATCTATAGAATGTCATTAAAATATTTCCAGCACAAAAGTAGTTAGACAATTGTGAAGTATATTACTTAAACATAGAAAAGACCGGCTAGAAATAACAGGCTAATTTACATCTAATCACACAATACTTATCGTTGTCATCACCATCATGATTTGACATCTGTTTTCCATGCTGGCCTAGGTTTGACAGGCGTGGGCAAAGCAGAAAGCTACATCAGGTCTCAATTTTCTGTGTTTGACAAGGTTTCTACAGCTGGATGCCCTTTCCAATGCCAAACCTTTTACAGATTGTACTGGTTGCTTTTTATGTGGCACCAGTACCAGCGCTTGCTTCTGTGTGGCACCAGCACAGGTGCCAGGGATGGCATAGCAAGACTTTTGGTTATTGGTCTACTCCAGTGGTTCCCAAAGTGGGCAGTACTGCCCCCGCTGTGGCCAGCGGAAAGATTAAGCGAGGCTTTGAAGAAAAGTGGGGCAATAATAGGGTCGCCAAAAGGGGGCAATGAATGTAAACCCACTCGTTCCCCCCCCCAAAAAAAATGTGTTAAACTTTTATTTGTGAAATACTGTTGTTTTGAATTTGCTGCAGAAAGAGGTCTACGTCTGTGGGGGTGTGGGTGTGGTTCAAATGTCATGGGGATGGCAGACCCGAAAAAGTTTGGGAACTACTGGTCTACTCAATTAGGGCTGAACTAGGGTTAAACAACTTTACAACATATATTGTAGAATCACTGTATGTGTGTGTGTGTGTGGTTGTGCATAATAATGGTTTCAAATTTTGGTACAAGGTGCCAGCTGGTTATATATACTTATATACATCATATTTGACAACACATCCATGCAGGTATGGTTGTGCTCTTAACACATTCTCTTTCCATCGACATGGTTTCAAGTCCAGTTCCACTACCATAGCCTTGGGTCAATGAGAGGCTTGTGAGTGGATGTGGTAGATGGAAACTGAAAGAAGCCTGTCACATGAGTATATGTGTGTTTGTGACTCCTTATCTGAACAGCAATAGTCGTAAATGAGCCTCACTGTCATTCAAATGGTCTCATTGATTTTTCCATCTTCAGAGAAAGCATCTCCATCCATGGGGATATATTACCTTACTCGAAAAACAGGTGAGTGTTTTGTGACAGCTTATGGCTGTAGACAATTTGCTACAATTTACAAACATGGAGCAAACAGCAGATGTTAAACTCATGATGATGATATTGTTTAACAACCACTTTTCCATGGTTGCTCTGCCTGCTTGAAAGAACAGCCAAAATTCCCTTACATCACACCCTAGTATCTAAAAAAAAGAACCCCAAACACATTAGGAAGCCTGTGAAATGTCTTTGATCAGTTCTGCTAAATCAAGTATGACCTGAGGCTAAGCAACAATAACATAGCTACATATTAGAAGGATACAACTCCAAATTAAAGTATCAAAGCAGTTTTCAAATAGAAAATCCTTAAATAAGATTTCACCCAAGTAACACCCTTACAATTGAATAAACACATAAAATGATGTTATGTGGTTATTATACAACTGTGAAAAGGATGTAATTCTGTCTTAGTCTTCCTAGCTAACAACAGGTTCCACTCCCTTTCAAGGTTGAATGGTTAGCTCAGGAAGAAGCATTCAAACGTAAAAAATTAATAAATAAGTAAATAGCTTAACTATGAAGAGATAATCATATTTTCTTTGATGAATAAACGACAGGCACATTTTTACTTGTGAAAAGTCAACATATTGAATAAATTCTGTTTACCTTATTATTATTATTATTATTATTGTGACAGTAATCTGACTGAATCGTCAGCAGTATTTCCTCTGACCTTCTGTTCTGAGTTCAAATGCTGCTACAGTTGACTTTAGCTTTCATCCTTCAGGGATTAATAAAATAAGTACCAGTTGAATACTGGGGTTGATATAATCGACTTGACCCCTCCCCTAAAATTGCTGGCCTTCAGCCAAAATTTGAAACCATTATTATTATTATTATTATTATTATTATTATTGAGGTGGGAAACTGGCAGAATCATTAGCACACTGGATGAAATGCTTAGTGGTATTTTGCTTGTTGCTGCGTTCTGAGTTCAAATATTGCCAAAGTCAACTTCACCTTTTATCATTTCAGGGTTGATAAAATAAATACCAGTTGAGCACAGGAGTCCCCCAAATTTCAGGCCTTGTGCCTATAATAGAAAGGATTATTATTATTATCCCCTCTGACTTTGTGCCAAAATTTTAAACCATTATTATTATTATTATTATTATTATTATTATTATTAGATTGGCAAGCTGGCAGAATCATTAGCATATTGGATAAAATACTTAGTGATATTTCTTCTGGTTCCTTATGTTCTGAGCTCAATAAAAGCACAAATCAAGTGCTGGGGTCAATGAAATCAACCACACCCACTCCTCTTCAAATTGTTGGCCTATGCCAAAATTAGGAAGAATTATTCTTTTTATTGGTTCCTTTAATGTGGTATAGGTGATGATAATTGGTGTCTGTGACAAAGCAACTATCAGAAACACACACACACAAAATAGTTTCCACATTCGTTGTGCGAGTGGTAGGAAAGCAACAGGATTCTATCATCACCATCACTGTTGTTATCGTTTTAATGTCCATTTTTTCATACCTGCATGGATCAGATGGAATCTACTGAGGCAGATTTTCTACAGGTGGATGCCCTTCCTGTTGCTTACCCTTACCTGTTTCCGAGTAAGGTAATATTCCTCCATGGCCAGACAAGTTTTTCACAGAAGACTGGAAACCAACATTACTTGTGTGATGGTGATGTTTGCTTACAACCATTACATCAGGTCAAGGCAAAGGTACGCACACACAAACACGTACATAAAGGACTTCTTTCAGTTTCCATCTACCAAATACATTCACAAGGCTTTAGCTAGCCAGGGGTTATAGTTGAAGTCAAATGCCCTAAGTGCCACACAGTAGGACTGAACCAAGAAACCTTGTGATTGGAAAGTGGAATTCCTAACCACACAGCAATGCCTATGTCTTAATTATAGAGCAAAAAGAATCAGAGGAAATTCTGCATAACATTTTGTCTGATTCACAAATGGTTCTACCAGCTTACTGCCTTAATAATAATTCTTTCTAATTTTGGCACTAGACCAGTATTTTGGAGGGGAGGAGCGAGTCAACCGCAGTAAATGACTGGTAGTCATTTTATGGATCCTGAAAGGATGAAAGCTAAAGTCAACCTTAGCAAAATTTGAACTCTGAATATAAAAACAATGTTGATTTCTCATAAATAAAAACTTTTTTCCTTAGTTATTTTTTTTTATATTTAAGCCATTTATTTCATGCTTGAATGCTTCTTCCCATAGCTAACCATTCAACCTTGAATGGGAGTGGGAACTGTTGCTGGATAAGTAGACAGAGGCAAACTGAATTATATACTCTTCAAAAGTTGTTTGCTGATGGTAAATTCAGTTTAACCATTTTGACACCAACCTGCTGGGGATCACTCTTAGTTCTGTGGTATGACCTTCCTGTTTTAACCCTTTCAATACCAACCTGGCTAAAACTGTCTCTGACTCTGTAGTACAAATGTCTTGTTTTCATAAGTTCTGAATTAAAATTTTCCTAACACTAGCTGAATGATAACTAAGTTATTTTACTAAATGTTTTGTTATATTTAAAATTAATTCAAAGAAACACAGACTATCTCATACCAACCCAGCTGAAACTGCCTCTGGCTCTGTAGTAGAAATGTCTTGTTTTCAAAAGTTCTGAATTAAAATCTTCCACCAAACCTTAGTCACAATTTATGTTGCTAACACTAGCTTAATGATAACTAAGTTATTTTACTAAATTCTTTGTTATATTTAAAATTAATTGAAAGAAACAGAGAGCATCTCAAAAGAAATATGGTAACGAAAGGACTAAAGTTATCTAAATTTAAACCTTCACTAAAAATCTGGTCGGGTTGATGGCTGGTGTTGGTTAACCACATGCCACATGGTCAATGGCCACAGCGAATGAGGAGGGATCTTGCAAAATGGGGATTGACTGGATTCTGCTCAACAGGTTGCTCTGAAGGACCAGGGAATATACAGACAAATAGTGAATGGAGCAACATGCTGTAACAGTGCATGACCCCACACTTGACCCGACCTGACCTGACTAACATTTTATACTAATTTATGTTCCAAACACTAGCTTAATAATGACAAAGTTATTCTATTAAATCCATCCTATATTTCAAAACTAATTGAAACAAAGGCTACGTATCTCAACATGGATATGTAACTAAAGTGATGGTCCATGGCTTAGTGGTTAGGGTTTTTGGCTTACAATTATAAAGTCGTGAGTTCAATTCCCATCAGTGTGTTGTATCCTTGAGCGAGACATTCTATTTCACGTTACTCCACTCCACTTAGCTGGCAAAAATGAGTTGTACTTGTAACTAAAAGGGGCCATCCTTGTCACATTCTGTGTCGTGCTGAATCTCCCTGAGAACTACATTAAGGGTACATGTGCCTGTGGAGTGCTCAGCCACTTGCACATTAATTTCACGATCAAGTTGTTCCGTTGATTAGATCAACTGGAACACTCATTGTCATAACTGACGTAGTGCCATAGTAAATATAGGGCTTTCGAGCTACAAAGTGCTTTATCAGACATCGTTTTTTTTTTTTAATCTATATAAAAGAAAACCTGGTCAGTAATAAGAGAACCGTATGTCATATACCTTCCATTTTATCTAAGTTACAAGAGGGCCTATATGGAAAACTGAATTTTGAAAGTGATATAAATTTAAATCCTCCACAATATTTTCTGTACTTTATGTTCCATACACCAGCTTTATAATAACAAAGTTATTTTACTAAATTCATTGTTTTCAAAATTTATTGAAACAAAGACAGAGCATTTCGTTTTGGGATTTGATTTGCAAGATTCTTTATGTGAGTTCATGTGTTGAAGCATATTCTGTTGTGTCTGGGGAGAGTCATTCTCTTTTAGTGCCTTATAATTTATTTAACACACTCACCAGTAAAATTTCCACTCATTTCCTTCTTCATTTTAAAAAAAATTTTCGTTGTGTCTTGCAACCGTTTGAATAGTTATTGACAAGGTTGCAAGACACAACGAAAATTTTTTTTTAAATGAAGAAGGAAATGAGTGGAAATTTTACTGATGAGTGTGTTAAATTATAAGGCACTAAAAGAGAATGACTCTCCCCAGACACAACAAAAGACAGTATTTCAACAGAAAATATGTTAACAAGAATTAATCCCATATTTTCAATGTATGCCATATGTGTATCTAGTAGCTTATTGATTATACAAATTAAAGTTTAATAGTTGTTTGTGTCCTCAATAACTAGACACTCCTTGCTACACCTTTCCTGCACTCTATAGTCAGTGAATGAGTGTTCAAAATGATTATCATGGCAACACATGTACTTGGTCCACATAAACAGCTCTTAAATTTACCATTCAGAAAATAGGTATTCATCAAATTAGTGTTTTTCAATCGTTGCATTTACTGCCTCACCTATTTCCTACCACTCACCCTGCCCCCATGCATTCTTGTAACTTCCACCCACCCTCTTCTTCTATCCCCATCACTTCAACTCATCTCGTACCTTGAAGGTCCACTCATGTACCTCATCACCATTATTTTAATCTCTTCTCTGCTCCATCCCATTACTCCCAGCCTCTCTTCTAAAATGTGAGTAGCCATGTAGCTGCTCTGCAGCAAGAAACTTGTTCTAATCTGGCCCCTTTTCTCATGCTTTTACTTTTCATCTCCTAGCATAAAAACCACCTCTCTCAGGGTTTGTTGTGTTGCAAGTCACATGGCAACCTCAGTGGTGCTGGGTTGCACAACAGAAACACACCCATTTCATGCTGTAAAGCAGTTGGTGTTGGGAAGGGCATCCATGAAAAACTATGCCAAAGCAAACACTGGACAACAATGCAGAACTTGGACTCATTAGCTCCTGTCAACCTGTTCAACCCATGTCAGAATGGAACATAACATTAAATGATGAAGATGATGAGCAAAAAATCTATGATGAATTTTATGTTGTTTTAGAACAACTTCTAATCAAGTAGCTGAGAGCCTGCTACTTTAGTACAACTACTTCATTGGGGTACAGCTCTATATAGTGCAGTCCCTTATTTTCCTTAGGTTCTGCTCTATGAAGTGGTATAGTCTTCTTTAATTGGACAGTTTATAAAAGAGCAGCATATTTTAACTTTCCTCTGAAAAAATGAGAGATCCCTTCATTCCTATTAATTCTAAATGAAACACATTTAAAAAATTTTTTTTAGCCAGGATAGAAGGCAGTACCCATGACCTTTTACAGGGTCTACAAGACTAGAGGGAGGGAGGAAGGAATGGAGAAAGGCATCATCAAAGCCTGAGGTTTGGTCTGAAGGCTTGTAACACAGTAGACTCCAGTAAAGGTGCCATGTCAGTACTATGATACTAAAATGAGTGAGTAGATAGTTACTCCTGATGAAATTTTGGACAAATGTTATTGTTGTCACGTTTAGAACTCATCACAGTTCAATCTCTAATATTTGACATTCTGACGCAATACCTCACCTTTGACATTCCAGAACATTCCCTCATCCTTGAAATTCCAGTTCCTTACCTCACCCCCAGAACAACTATCAATAAAAATCTTCTATGGATTGGATCCAGTTGTAACCTAGATCTTTATTGTGACTCCCATCTCAATATGTTGGTTACAGTAGAACCTCAAAGTATGAGTGTACCATTGTATGAGTAATTTGCTGTATGAGCCAAGACTCGTGGGAATTTTTGTCTTGAAGTACGAGCGAAAATCCGCAGTGTGAGCACACAAATCGTCCCATCTTTAAGGTAATTCAGTTAATAAAACCAGTTTACATATTTCTTTTGCATTCTCTTTTTTATAATTGTTATTTTACTTGTAACTACACTTTTTCTGTTCTAAAACCCATAAAAAATTATTTTTGAGTTGTTTTGAGGGGCTGGAAAGCATTAATTATACTATAGTTAATTTCAATGGGGAAAATTGATTTGCAAAACAAGTAAATTGTAAGACGAGCTCAGTCATGGAATGAATTAAACTCATACTGCAAGGTATCACTGTACTTCCCTAAAGTGAAAACTGAAACAAGCAGTCTAGGAAATAGCACAAATCCAGCCAAGGCTGAATTTGAAGAACTAAGCTATCATCAGATAATTTTATTTAGCCAAAGGGGATGGGCAACACTCATCGTATACAACCAATATTAACCGCATTATGAGGCCACTAAGTATTACATGAAATAATCATGAAATAGTGCAGTAAATATTTGTTCCTATTTTTCAGTTTAACAGCCATTTTACTGAACAATGAAAAGCCAAGTTGACATAAGTGTGATTTGAACTCTTAATGTAAGGAACTGTAATACCACAAGGCTTGAAGCTCTAATGATTCTGCCTTGTAATAATGCCTGCAGTGGAACTGAACACAAGCCCTATGACTTGCTAGAACAAAACATCAACCACTCAACCATTTAACCTCAGTTATTGGCAATTAAATTGGTTTTATTCTATGTTGTCATAGAAACAGCGATTAAAAAAAATGCTTTTTCTCAGTTCTTGAAAAGTATAAGGAAATTTTACTTGTGTTTAGTGGGGAGAAAAAAAGAGTAAAGCTTGAAGTTAATGGAGATGGACAAATTTACAAAGTAAATACAGAGATGATAAGTTGGAACATGTGCCAACAAGGAAATGGTTTGAGAACTGAAGCAAAACTAATCGACTCCTGCCGAGAAAAGGTCTATGCCTGACGCCCTCCCTAATAGAAGTTTGGAGGATGAAACTAATGACCATAACTGAACAGATTAGCATTTACTGGTTGTAATATCATGTCAGCTTTTACCTATGGGGTGGGGTATGTTGATGAGATAGACTGCTTTAGACTCAAGAAAAGAAGAGAAAAAGGGGAACAAAAAAAAAAAACGAAATGAAACAATTCCAAATAATATTCCTTCTAAAATTCAAGAAGCAGAACGCAAAAAGTCTCACGAGTTTTATATTGGTTTGTTGCTTAATCAAAATTTCTTCATAATTTTGGTTCTGAGATAAAAGTGAAACTCCAGAGAAATTAACAAGTTTTTTAGGTATAACTTTTAAGTAGAAGTTAACAGACATTAATAGCACCATGGCTATTGTTGTTGTTGTTGTTGTTGTTGTTGTTGTTGTTGTTATTATTATTAAGGCGGTGAGCTGGCTGAATCATTAGCATGCTGGGTGCAATGCTTAGCAATATTTCATTCATCTTTACATTCTGTGTTCAAATTCTGCCAAGGTCGATTTTACCTTTCATCCTTTCTGGGGCCAATAAAATAAGTACCAGTTGAACACAGGGATGACAAGGCTGGCCCCTTTAAAATACAGGTAGAACTCGTTTTTGCTAGCTGATTGGACTGAAACAATGTTAAATAAAGGGTCTTGCTCAAGAACACAACATACTGCCAGGAATCGAACCCACGATGGAACCATATGATCGTTAGCCAAATACAGTAACCACTAAGGCACCACACACCATCACATATATAAGGTATATCTAACAGTTAACAGACCGGATAAGTTTTCGTTTTTATAGGAATGGCATCCAACTGTAGAAACCATACCAAATCGGACACTGGAGCTCAACAAAGTCCTCAGGATTGTCAGATCCTGTCAAATCATCCCACTTATTCAAGCATGGACATTGGATGTTAACAGGGTGAGGATTTTTCTATGTTAGCATGACTGGGAAAGAATTTGTTGTTTCTTTTTTCAAATTAAGACATGTCTTAAATCATTGATGCTGTTATTTTTCCATCTAGACATCCTTCCTATGGTTTTCCAATCAAGTGCCAAAGTCAAAGCGGAGACCGTTATTTGTCACATGAGAATATAAACCAACTTGGCCCCCAGATTAATTTCTACTCAAATTTAGAATTTAATAAATATAAGAAAATGATATGGCAAAATTAAGACAAGCACAAAACAAAATAGAATAAAATATATAAAAAAATACAAGACTATTTTTAAAATTCCACATCAATAAAATAATATAAAACACTTCCAAAGAGTAACAGAACCTAGGAAAAGAATGCTTATCAGGCAGGGGCTGGTGAGTTATATATTATGGTGATGTAAATGAATAGTGCTTGCCATGAAGAATACTATTAAATCAAAATGCCAAATTCAAAAGTCTTCAAAAGGAACTTAACAGCTGTGGAAAATACATTTTCTGATATTTCCCTCTCAGATTTCAGGATTTTGGTTTTTTGTTCTTCCTTGCTCTCTTTAAAAAAATCTCAAAATTTTATGGTTGATGGAAAAAGAAAATTATCTTAAAGAATATCTCTCAAATTCTCAGGAATATATTCTGTTACTGAATGCGTTTCAAGATAGATTTCCTTTGATGACAGTCAAGAGGTCATAGATAACTGTGGAGGGGGAGGGGGAATGATGATGATGGTGATAATCATGGTTACGATGACGACGATGGTGGTGGTGATGATGCAACACTTTTGTAATTACGTTTAAATCAACAGTACAAAACATTGATTTCATATGTTATACACACACATATGTATGCTTCCGAATCACATGGTGCTGAGTTCAGTCCCACTGCATGGTACCTTGGGCAAGTGTCCTCAACAATAGCTCCAGGCTGATCAAAACCTTGCCTTATGAATGCATTTGGTAGATGGAAACTTTAAAGAAGCCTCTGTGTGTGTGTGTGTGTTTGTGTGCTTGCCTCCCACCACTGCTTGATAGTTGGTGCTGGTTTGTTTATGACCCCGTGACTTAGTAATTCAGCAAAAGACTCCAATAAAGTACCAGACTTTAAAAAATATATAAAAAGAATAGGTCAATCTGTTTGATTTAGGGTGGTGCCCCAGCATGAGGTCTTAAAAATAATTATGTATATATATCTATCTATATATCTATATTATATCTATCTCTCTATATATATATCTATCTATATATATATATATTTGAAGAAAAGCAACACAAATGTATTAGGTTATAGCTATACGTACGTCTCATACAAGCTTCATTTATTTATATAGTGAGAACACCACATAAGATGTGCAATGAAAATGTACTCCTCAGCTGCATAATGGAAGTTCATTTCAGAAAGCCGTTTTGTAAATGTGTGTAATACATTTACACACATTTACAAAATGGCTTTCTGAAATGAACTTCCATTATGCAGCTGAGGAGTACATTTTCATTTCACATCTTATGTGGTGTTCTCACTATATAAATAAATGAAGCTTGTACAAAACGTACGTACAGCTATAACCTAATACATTTGTGTTGCTTTTCTTCAAATTTAATTCACCAAATCTCTTGATTTTGTTTTTGGATTTTACCCTACCAAAAGCTGGTGCCACAAACATTTTAAGTACCACATTTAATCTTTTGATTAAATCTATATATATATAAATATATATAGGCACAGAAGTGGCTGTGTGATAAATAGCCTGCTTCCCAACCACATGGTTCCGGCGAGTTCAGTCCCACTGCGTGGGACCTTGGGCAAGTGTCTTCTACTATAGCCTTGGGTCGACCAAAGCCATGGGAGTGGATTTGGTGGACAGAAACTGAAGGAAGCCCGTCGTATATATATATATATATATATATATATATACACACACACACACATACAAAATAGACTTCTTGTTTCTGTCTACCAAATCCATTCACAGGGCTTTGGTTGGCACTGACTAGACCAATATTGAAGTTAAACTGTTCTTCATCATAGTTTTATGTACATTTTTCCTGTTGGAAGATGTTGGATAGACTTGAAATATGTAATCCTTCCACATGCCTTGATCCTGCTCAATTTCATGACATTATGCAAAAACAGTCTTTATATATCTCAACAATAATAATTATAGATGGGTGGGTGGGGACAGGAGTTTGAAAACATTTTATAAGAAACTAAATTACAATTGCAGCGTGGAAGGTGTTTATAAGCCATTTAAGAAACATACAAAAGCCGTTAGATTCACTTCAACATTTAAATTTAATTTGCCAAAATATTTTCGTCACTTTGAGACCGCAACCTGTTCACTGACAAAATTCCATGCTACATCTCAATTTTGTCAGTGAACAGGTCGCGGTCTCAAAGTGACGAAAATATTTTGGCAAATTAAATTTAAATGTTGAAGTGAATCTAACGGACTTTGTGTGTTTCTTAAATGGCTCATAAACACCTTCCACGCTGCAATTGTTTTCGTTCCAGCACACGATCTCAGATCAGGTCACTTGCTATGCAAGTACATCTCTGTAATAAATTACAATATTTATGTGTAATACATCACACCCATCAGTACAGTCTTGGTACAAAACTTTTTCCCTTCATGGCTTTAGCTTTGCCCCATGTATGAGCCACACCCCAACTTTTGCAGTGCAAAAATAATCCCAAGTAAATATGGTAAGTGGAATGGGTTTGTTCCGATATACACAGCAAATATATCTTTTGGTCTTCTTTTTTATTTGGAATTGTTACAGGAAAGAATAGTGTTGCTTACAATGAAAGTAGATTGTTCATCATTTCTAACTTATCCAATTTTCTTGTTAGTAAACAGAGAATTGTTTAAGTGGAAGAATAAACAGCTGGCAAGAGCTAATCAAAGACTAAGCAATTTAAAGAAATCTTACACAAGGTAACAAACCTATAAAAGATTCCATTTAAGTTCTACAATTTCTCTTCAAAGATGAAGAAATGATACAGACATTTTTATATCTCAGATTCTAACAAATTACAATAGAAAAAGGAAAGGAAAGACTGTAAAAACACAGTCAAGTTTAGTAACTACTCAAGTTAATTCTGATTTAAGGGAGTTGCACTTTAAGGAAATCAAAAGGAGGCAAAAAAAGTATACCTGTTTCTCTCTAATATTTGACATTCCATAGAATAAAAGGAAAATTTATGATTCTTGTGAAGATACAAACTGAGGTTTAAGAAAACCAAGATGATTAGTTCAAACACACACACACACAGACTGGTGAAGAAATGAAGAAAAAAGTACACAATGTCTGAGGCAGAGTTAGTAAATTTTTATTAGAAACTGAATCATCATTCCAAGTTTCATGTTTAATTATTCAAACAAATTGTTTAGATAAACAGCAATGTGAGATTCAGATAAATAATTCAACAAACTTCAGCTAATAATAATAATAATAATAATAATAATAATAATTCTTTTTATTATAAGCACAAGGCTTGAAATTTTGGGGGAGGGGAGCTAGCCGATTACATCAACCCCAGTGCTCAACTAGTACTTGTTTTATGGACTCTGAGAGGATGAAAGGCAAGGCAACTTCAGTGGCATCTGAACTCAGAAAGCAAAGTGCCCAAAGCATTTTGTCCACCATGCTACGAATTTTGGCAGCATGCTGCCTTAAGGGTTTCAAATTTTGGCACAAGGCCAGCAGTTTCAGAGGAAGGTGTTAGTCAATCGAATGGACCCCAGGAATCAACTGGTCCTTATTAAGGCCCGAAAGGATGAAAGGCAAAGTTGACTTTAGCCAGATTTGAACTCAGAACATAAAGACAGATGAAATACCACAAAGCATTTTGCCACTACCGACTCTACCAGCTCACTACCTCGTCAGCAGTAGTGGCGGCGATGACGTTGTACCTCTGTCTGTTCCCAACACATTCTCAAATGGCTCACCAAATCAAATTTTACATGGTAATACTACGAGACTCCAGGAGTGTAAACTTTTTTTGAATTAAAACAATGCATTATTGGCAGTTTCCATAATTACATCTCAAACCTCGAAGAATAAAAGTGAAACCTTCAACGAAATAAGTTATAGTTTCACTTTTATATTGTTTCACCTTTAATGGTTTCACTTTTGTATTGTTTCATTTTTAAGAGTTTCACTTTTGATGGAGTAAGTTATAAATAGTATCCCTATGTATATATATATATATATATATATATATATATATATATATATATCCCTTTAAAGACTTTCTCAATTCTCGAGCGTTATACTAAAACATCTATTTGTTTTCAACACCACCTGTCTTTGTCTGTTGTTTTTTTGTGAATTCTCCCTATATATATATATATGTTCCACCTAGTGCAGGGCTGTAAGCGCTTGAAGACATTCCACTTTTCAAATGTTCCCCCTACCTAGGACTGCAGCTCCATTCAAGAAACTAGCTGTGGAAACACATGTCTAGCAAATGGCGACCACACCTGTTCACTATCAAGGAAGCACTGGAGATGTCATGGCCTCAACCCATGTCTGCATGTCATCAACCACGGCAAGCCAAGGCCACCATTCAGCAGGTGTTGACAGCAGATAGACTGTCTGACCATCAGGATGTGTCCCTTCCACAAGAAGAGCGAGAGTATACGCTCCAGAGTAATCCGATAGTGGTCAAGCGATATACACGTTAGCCACCTCTGCCCAACCTTTCGGGGATAGCTTTCTCTCAGCAATAATGTTAATGTGAGGACTGTTATAGATACCAACAAACATCTAATGATGGAAGGACACAAAAGCTGTAGTAGAGTCAATATATTTTATGCATTGGGTTGTCTTCTCACACTTTATTCAACCAGTTTCAATCAATGGCTGAATAAGCTACAAAAATTGGAAGTCCGAGTCAACCTAACACACATATACAGAGAGAGAGAGAGCATAATGTGCAAGAATAGAGTAATACAGTGAGTGACTAGACAACTAGGTCTCAACACAGACATTGTTGCTTTCATACACTAACAATTTATCTGCCCAACAATCACACCTTAATACACGGTTACATATCATCTAGCATTTCTTTCTTTTTTAATATGCTTCTGGAATAAAGAATTTGGTCATATAAATATATATCCTGCTTATTTGCTGTAATCTATATTGGTGATTATATGACATTGCATAAATGACTTAGGTGCAATAAACCAACAGTTTGCAAAGACATTTTGTATGGAATACACCTTGTTCTTCAGTTAAACTACCTGTGTTACCACAAAACTGCTTGACCAGTGATGAAGTGGAATAATTATACATTCCAGCTATTGTAGTGTATGTATAATTCTATCTCAGTTACATTAAAAGAGCCCTGCCTGATACATCAGGAATAACCTCGCCCCAAGGCACACAAAATTTTATTTGTTTTTTGTATATTGCCAGCATCGCCTTACTGACACGTGGAAAACAACATTCAAGTGTGGTCGTTGCCAGTGCCGCACATAAAAGCACCCACTATGCTCTGAGAGTGATTGGTGTTAGGAAGGGCATCCAGCTGTAGAAACTTTACCAGATAAGATTGAGTCTGGTGCAGCCTTCTGGCTCAGCAGTCCTCAGTCAAACTGTCCAACCCATGCCAGCATGGAAAGCGGACGTTAAACGATGATGATGATGATGATATTTCATCATTATCTTTATCATTTTAATGCCCATTTTCCCATGTCTGCAGGAATTAAATTTTGTATTACTGGATGTTGTTCTTGTCACCAACCATCATCTGTTTGTTTCCAAGGCAGAACATTGGAAATGAATAATGGTGCTTGCATGACTCATTTACACTCATTTACAACTATCACATGCTGTCAAGGCAAGGAAACAAGTATACACAGGTATACACATGCATGCACAAATACACACACACAAAACACACATACATTACGACAGGATTCTTTCAGATTCCATCTCTCAAATCCATTCATAAGACTTTAGTCAACCTGAGGCTAGAGTAGAAGACGCTTGCTCAAGGTATGACACAGTCGGAATGAACTTGGAATCACATGGTTCAAAAGTAAGCCTGTGCCTACATTTATTTGTATGCGAAATACCAATAACTAATGAGCAAGACCTGAAGGTGTGAATTGTCCAACTTCCTTTGCTCTGGACTCTAATATAAACGAGCAATTCAGTACACAGCTGTAACATTAATTAATAAATGAATGACAAATGAACAGAAATTGCATAATTAAATTATTGTGCAACTTCTGTACTTTTGCCATTAAACTTTTTTTTTTTATTGCCAACATAAAAATGCGAACAAGCTGTAACCATAATAATAATATCAAATTTTTGCCACAAGGGCAGCTTGGGGGAGAAGAATAAGTCGATTATATCGACCCCAGTGCGTAACTAGTACGACCCAAAAGGATGAAAGGTAAAGCTGACCTCGACGGAATTTGAACTCAACGTAGCAACAGGTAAATACCGCTAAGCTTTTTGCCCGGTGTGCTAACCATTCTGTCAGCTTGACACCTTAATAATAATAATCCTAATCATAATTTTTATAGATACTTTATAAACTAACAGTACCAAGATATTCAACAGAGTAAAACATACAAATATGAATGTTTGTCTGTCAAAACTAGAGATATTTGACAGAGACTTTCATAGGTTGCACGAAAAATTTCTGGCATTTTGTAAAACAAAGGCATTTCAATAAAGTGTAATAAAAAATTTATTTTATAAAATAATGGTAACATGGATTCAGATTCAGTCCCTCTGCATGACATCTTGAGTAAGTCATCATCTTCATCATTATCATTTAGCATCATCTGTTTTCTGTCAGAAGACTGCACCAAACTCTGGTCTTCGTTTTGGCATGGTTTTTATGACTAGATGCTTTTCCTAATGCCAACCACATAAAAGAGTGTACTGGATGCTTTTTACATGGTACCAGCAGTAGTGGGGTCACTGACTATCTTGCAAGACAAACAAGATCCCTCAACTGAGAAGGGGCAGTAGTAGTAAGGGACATAAAACGGTGTCTTGCATTAGAGGGAAAACATGGTTACATTCTACTGTAGCCCTGGGTTGACAAAAGTCTTGTTGAGTAGATTTGATAGATGGAAAATGAAAGAAGCTTATTGTATGTATATGTCTGCATGCATCCATATGAGGGTCTCTTTGTCTCTTTGTCATTGTATGATGGTTGTAAATAAGCATCACTGTCACACAAGTGGTGTCATTTGTTTCCAGTCTTTCATAAAAACATGTCTGACTACCTGGGAAATATTACTTTGCTGAGAAATAGGTGAGGGTTAGCAAAAGGAAGGGCATCTGAACATTTAAAAAAATCTTGCTTTGACAAACAAGCATGGAAAAGTCCATGTCAAAATAATGATGTTGAAAAAAAATTCAATTTTTGTTTCATTTATTGTATAAGAATTAAGGTGATGTGGATTACAAGTACAATACAGGTATGGATCCTGTGATTAATGAAAAATTGGTAAAGGGTTCTATGACGAAATAATTTTGGGAACCACTTTCTAGCATATTTAAACCTTTTGATACCAATCCACTAAATAAGGACAAAGTTATTCTACTAAATTTTTCATTATTTTCATTATGAATTGAAACCAAAGTATTTCAAGTGAAATATGGTAACAAAAAAGGTTAACCTACACACACACACACACACAGAAGATCTTACGAGATATTGATGACATGCTAGAAATGTCAATAGAGTGTGAGCACCAACCTTTATCTCAAATATGCAGATGGTACTGTCTTTGATCAACAGAAACTCAAGACATTTTCTCATTGTTTTACCAATTAAACTGTAATTTATTACACATTATTATTACCTCTGCCTAAGCGAAGGCAGAGGTATTGTTTGTTTGTCTGTGGACAAGATATCTCAAAAACTGCTGGATGGATTAGATGAAACTTTCAGGGATGTTTGGCCTTGTGACTGGCATGGTCTCATATTTTGGGATCAATCCGGTACCGGACAAGGATTCTGGATTATTTTTTATATTTTCTTTACATGTATATGTAAAGTTTCACATAGTTCTTTTGTATATGCACACACATACACACATATACTCATACATTTTCAGCGGTGAACATTACCATCCCATTTCCATTGTACACACACACATGCACTCAAACATACCTCTCTTTTACATACATATACTTTTTCACTCCTTCCTTCATTATTCATCTATCACACCTTCCTTTCTCATTCATACGACGCTCTCTTTGCCACTTCGTTTTGGCTTTCTTATTGTCATTACTTTCTCTCACTTCCTCTCAGTCATGGCTATTACTCTCACTACATCTCCTTCCCTGTATTAGTATCTCATCTCCTCTCTCTTCACCTCTCACTCAAAGTGTATTAGCAGATGTTATGGATCCATATTTTTCCAACCATGATACTGTAAACATTTCATTACAATTATAATTTTTGTGTTCAATTACGTTTCTCTACCAAAGTTCCTGTTGCATTTCAACAAGTGTTTCCAAAACTTTTACGTAGTGACTCCCAAACACTTACTGACACATGTGCGCTCAAGTCATGTAAATATTTGCATTACCCAGACAACACACACTCAGCATTACAAACACGGCCTGCACAACCACTGCACACATTAGGAGTTATGGAATGATTCCCAATGGGAGTCATTCCATGACTCCCATTGGGATCAATCAGGTACCGGACAAGGTATATGAATTATTTTTCCATTTGAGAGCGATCAGGTTTATTTTTAGTATTCTTGTTCGTGAGAGCAATTGATTTTATTTCAGATACTCTCATTTTACAAATCATCTCCAGTTAATCATTGAGAGGATGTTGGTGTTGCATTGGTGGAGGTTTGCGCTCTCTGAGTGCTCGTTATAATTTATCATCATTATCATCATCGTTTAACGTCCACTTTCCATGCTGGCATGGGTTGGACAATTTGACTGAGGACTGGCGAACCAGATGGCTGCACCAGGCTCCAATCTGACCTGACAGAGTTTCTACAGCTGAATTCCGTTCCTAACGCCAACCACTCTGAGTGTAGTGGGTGCTTTTACGTGCCACCAGCACGAGGGCCAGTCTGGCGGTACTGGCAGCAGCCATGCTCAAATGGTGTTTTTACGTGCCACCTGCACAGGAGTCAGTCCAGCGGCGCTGGCTCAAATGTCTTGTTCACATGCCACCGGCACAAGTGCCAGTAAGGCAACCCTGGTAATGATCACGCTCAAATGGTGCTTTTTACGTGCCACTGGCATGGAAGCCAGACCTTTTGATTAATTAGTATTAATCAAAATGTTTCTTACACAACACTGGTGTCATAGATATGCATACTGAAATGGCTCAGAAATAAAAGAAAAAAACTAGATACAAGTCATGGTTGCATTGCCTCCTTCCCTATCAACTCTTGAGTTAAGATTGCTATTACTGGTATTGGACACAGGCATGGCTGAGGGGTTATCTTCACAACCATGAGGTTCTGGGCTCAATCACCCCATGTGACATTTTGGTGTCATTTAATTATAGGTTGACTCAAGACCAAGGCCCATGAAGTAGACTTTCTTTGTAATTCAATGATCCAGTCTCGTCACATAAAACAGGGATTTGGTAGACTCATTAAAGCAGGGGAAAGAACACCTTGCCGTATTCATTTTTGGTACTTACGTTCTCTAACTGGCACATAAAAAGCACCATTTAAGCATTGGGCCTCATGACGGCAGTGACAGGTGACCAAGACCTTTGGCGATGTTGACCTGTCAAGCCAAGTGAGACCATAGTCGTGGCTGATGCTGGTTTCAGGTCAACGGCATCCATTCTGGTAGCACATAATAAGCACCCACTACACTCTGTTAAGTGGTTGGTATTAGGAAGGGCATCCAGCCATAGAAACCTTGCCAGATCAGAACCTGGTGCAGGTCCCCAGTTTACCAGTTTTCAGTTAAACCATCCAACCCATGCCAGCATGGAAAGCGGATGTTAAATAATAATGATGATGATGATGGTGATTGTTTTACTTTTTGAGTTGGGACTAATAAAATCCTTATTGTTCAGACATGGACAGGGATTGGTCTTAAAAAATACCCAAAACACAACATATATCACAACAGTACCCCCCCCTGCAAGTTGAACAGGGGTTAAGGGCCCATCAACACCACCAAAGCCACCCTATCAGATATTGTATTAAGCTAATGTAGGCTAGAAATCTGGGTCCACAACCTCAGGCACAAGACTGACAGAAAACAGGCTTGAGAACAGCAAAGAGGTAGATGGAGTGATACGACCAGATGGGGAGGGCCCTGGCAGGGCATAGCCCTGCAATACTGAAAGGTGAGGAGTGATGGTTGTATCTGGGCCCCCTCCCTGACTCTCAACCAGAAGGGAACATTCATCCATTTTTGCACAACACCAAAAAAGAACAACTTGCAGATCAACAAAACTATTGATCTCATATACATACAGATATACATACCTGTGTGTGTGTGTGTGTGTGTGGATAATCTTTTACTTGCTTCAGTAATTAGATTGCGGTCATACTGGGGCACTGCCTTGAATTCTTAGTCGAATGAATCGGCCCCAGTACTTATTTTTTAATATTTAAAAAATTCAGCAAAAACACAACAAACAGAAAATTCGTAGCTAATTCCTCATCAGTCAATGTCCAAAAGATCCTTACAATTTCGTGCCTTTGGTACTTATTCTATCGATCCATTTTTTTGCCACACACAAACACACAGGAAAGTCTTAAAATAGCTTCTTTTTAGCATAAGAAAACATGAAAAATATGAAATAAAAGTAATTAACTATACTTTAATTGATTAATATCCCCGGCGATTTTTTTACAATTTCATACAGGGATCTAATTAAAAGTAAGAAAATTGTGTTTGCGCTGCAATACTATCGCTACCTGTTTAACCCCAGGTCAGCCCTAACCGAACAAATCTATAATAAAAGGTGTCCCAGTCGTGACCATCCAGTGTTTTTGTGTATCTAAGACTATATTGTCCTATGGGGTGAAAAGTGTGATATGACGCAAATTTGGACGCTATTTCTAGCAAGTTGAGTCATCACGAAGAGGTGCTCTCGTTGAGTCGAATGAAAAACTATCGTTTTTTTTTTTTATTGTTATTAATATGCATGTTAATTAACAAACCTAAATATATTCAAATATCTTAGAAGAAACACTTGGAACACGTAAAAATATTCAGAAATCTCATTAAATATAAGTTAATAATATCAACAACTTTTAACGACAAATGTTTCAGATATTTCATAAAGAAAAGAGAAAAAAACTTTCGATTTTACTGTTATAGAATTGGAAAATTCTGGCTTTTCGATTATTTCCTTAGTTGGAATTATAACTAATATATATGAGTGTATTTAATAATAGATAAATGGCTCCTTTTTGATTCGTCACAAGGTCCATCTCTTATTTTTTAGTAAAGAACATCGTCGAAAGCCCGAAGATGTAACCAAAGGAGCCGTTGCCAAATTCTAAAGACTAAGAAGAAATAAGCTGACGGCGAACTGAGCCATTATTTGCTCGTTCCTTGGAAAAACATGAACGTCACCATATCAGTCAGTTTTCTTTTAAAGTATACGGTTTTAGTGGTTCTTATTTGAAAATTTTATCGAACACGATACAAATAAAACGAGAAAAGTTTTGATAGTGAAACTATGTAAGAGAAGAAAAGGTGAAAGAAGAGAACATAAAGCGAAAAAGGTGAAGAAATTAAAAAAGGTAATTTAAAGTTATTAATATTTAAACTCACTTGTTTAAAAAGTCGAAGTAATTTTGAAGCCATGACTGAAAAAGTTAATTGAATGTGAAAGAAAAGACTTTCACTTGAGTGAAATTTGAACGGCTATATTATTTGAAGTATCATTAAGATCAACCATAGTTAATGAATGAACGAGCAACTATATCTCGAATGAAGAGCAACGTGCCTAATACCCACAAATATAAAACGTGGGTGGTGGTGGTGGTATTATTATTATTATTAGAAACTTATTATTATTGTTGTTCTCTCTTTCTCTCCGTATATTTTAAGGATTGGCATTTCAATGATATATTTTACGTCGTCACAGCTTTTAAGGTAAATTATATTTCTCTTCAGAAAAGTAAATAAAGGGAAGTGATCATGTGACAAAATAACGATCAATATCAGGAAATAAGTTGATAATTTCTTTGGATAGTTGATTTTTGGTTGTTGTGGTTTGCAAGAGTTTGTCAGTCAGGTATCCCGACCCACCCCTCGATCCCAATATATCGACTCCCTTTTAACGTCCCTTTAATTCACCTTTGTATACTGCTTAGGAAAGATCAAGATTATCCCCAACCCGAGGGTTTTATATAGGAGAATATACTTGCTCGATATGACCTGCAAAATGCGATCGAACACAGGACCACGTGGTTTAGAAATGAACTTATTAACCACAGCCTTGCCTGGTTTCTTTTCTTTTTTTTTTTTGCTTGTGTATGACTTAACCAAAAGAAATCCATATTTTCATATTTTAGGAGATGAGTAAAGTAATACAGAAAACATTGTAAGGATTATATTTAATTTATCTTTCACTAGATAAAATGTAACACATTAGGAAAGTAAAAACAAATAAAATTTTAGCTGATTAGAGATGAAAAATTATCAGCAATCACAGACAGGAAATCATCAAATATTTTTTGGTCAAAGGTAATCCAACCACAACCAGTTCCTCTTTCTAAACTACATTATCTAATTATCCTCCATTTTCAAGACATCCAGATGTGATTTTAAAGTGATTTAACTATTTATTACTAGCGTAGACGTTTCTTCATTGCCTTGTTTAGAATTTAGGGTTACAGAAACCAGAACTTTTTTTAAAGGAAAAGTGTTGAGCAGCATAAAACAGACTTTTTATTTATTTATTTATTTTTTAGAAAATGTTTAGAAGTACAGAAAGATCATTTTTTTAAGAAAAAAGGAAAGAAAATAGTGTTTAGGGGTACAGAAACGTGTTTTTAATAGAATAAAAAGAGATACAGAAAAACCGTTTTTTTTTTCTTTAAAATTATGTTTAGGGATGCAGAGAGGGGGGTTAAGGGCTCAACACTTCTGGATTTTCTTTCTTTAGAAATTGTAGAATAAAAAGAAATTGAATATAATAAGAAAGAAACTTTTTAGATGTTGATCAGAGCCTTAAATATTTTAAAGTGGGAATGGGGGTTACATTCATATCTTTCTCAATGATATTAGAAGCGCCAATGTAGTGAAAGGCTACAATCTGGGATCGAATTATCTACTAAATTATAAACATGACGTTCAACGTTACTTTCAATGAAAGATGAAATAAATTTATGCTCATGAATTCCTAGCATATCTGATAGGTTTGCAAGTAGATTTAGAGTTTGTGTGGCCAAGAACAGGCAGAGCAGGGTACGATTGACAACAGAAATAGACGCGATTTTATTCGTTATAGAAAAAAGTGCTTCGTTCAAACAGAAAGTGACAAGCCTGTAATGAGATATAGATTTCAATAATAATAATAAAACCAAACCACACCTTTTAGCGTCTGTGTGTCCGCATCGAATTACATTATCGTTTGTTGGGGGAGTGGTTTATGGCTAGCTGAAACTTATCCCCTTAAACTGTGGTTTTATATACACACATACACACACAAACATATTAGACACATGCTTTGGCGCATGAAAGGACTAGCTACACACAACTTTAAATTATTCAATTGACAATGTGAAAGAGACATGTTACATGAGTACCAAGGTGGCTAGAAATTATTTGAAGGTTAATTCCTAATATATAAAGTGACAAATACATGTAGCTAACTCCATGAACACACAAAAAAACCTCCAACGAGACACTTCCTACCACGTTAAAAACAAAGGACAGCTTATTAGGTCTGTATCTCATTTCAATAAAATATTTTAGATGGTTATAGCTCAAATGCTATCAAATATTCGGGCCATGGATCTATCCAGGCCTCTCTAAACACGTAGACCTGTCCAATTAATGTCAAAATGACCCCATGTCTTGAATGCCTGTGTGTGCATGTATAGTTATGTCATAAATTAACTGTACTCTTACAGTGAGAAAGAAAAAAAAACGCTACCTCATCAAATAACTGAGATAAGTTGTTAATGAATTTATAATCTTTCGTAACTCCCATTCTCACTTGAAAACTTTTTTTAATATAACATTGGCACTTAGTTTCACTTGGTTTGATCTTTGATTTCTCTGGGAGTGTAGTTAGTTCATGACCACCAGACTACCAATGCCTTTCGTTCATGCGCCGGTAGTCTGATGGGTAATAACGTTATTAACCCATAGTTTAGATATGACGGTCCATAATTCGAATCTAGTTTGGTATTACGTACACGTTCTGAAATAAGACAGCTGATGACGATTGGAGATCAATCAATTGAATCTTTATGTTATGTAATTAAGAAAAAATGCGTTTGCGGTTTAAAATTAAAATAGGTATCTCAAACAAAATATTTAGTATTATGGTTTGTCGTATAGTTTTCGTTGGCTTTTCACAATATTAAGTAGTTTGTGAATGAAGACAATAAACACTAAAATTTTAATGACTTTTCAATTATTTCATTAACATACATCATTATATTTACAAGTAACGTTGCCATCGTCTTGTATCGCACGCATTGACGAGGCTACAACGCAAGTCTTCTCGATTAAAGGCGAGTTCTCCCATTGGATGAACACCACAGTGTTACTTTGTTCTGACTTCCTTGTAGTATTTTCTTGACAGAGACATTGGGGGTGATTTGCTATTGCTTCCTCCAACTGGATGGACGTTGGCCCACAAGGAGCTCATCCATCTTTCTTGTTTTTTAGTCCTGCTGAGTGTCTAAACGCCCTCTTGACAAGAGAAGCAATCTACTCAAGGGGGGAAGCCGGTTTAGTCGCCGACCACGCGACCATGGAACGGGTTGTTCTGGTTTACAAGGTACCAGTAGCAGGCCCCATAGCTTGCAATGAAAACTGACTATAACAAGTAATGTCCATTCAATAAATTGAATCAACGTTCAACGAACATAACACTTAAGAGTCTGCTGTACATAACTTGCTGGATACATTACGAAAGTAGTATAAGGAATTTTAATCACTATATGAAACTGTTACAAGTGTTACTCAACACTTGTATGTTGGTGCCTTTTGTTGAGCATCACGTAAGCTACTTAAGAAAAATGAAAGAGGGGGAGAGAGAACAATACGCCGAGACAAATGATAAGTTCCACTAGACAGCTGGGTGGCTCTGGCCTGAGGTTGAATTTGCCAGCTTTTACAGCTGTAAGCCACCCTTCTATAATTTTCAGCAAAAATGTTTGGTAAGAAAACTTTCATGCTTCCTTCAAAGTTTACCACATCAACCATAAAGATCATCCAGTGCTGATTGGTTCAGCTATGTTCGTACTTTTATGGTCATACTTTTCCTTTTATGGAGATACATTAGATGATTTTGGGCGAGGAAAATCCAAGAACTATGGTCCAAAATTCTGTATAGGCCTCACTACAGTACTACTGATCCCTTCTCCAGACCATTGGAGAAAATTAAGGGCCAATACTTATTAATTATAAACACAGCCTGTACTAATAGCAAGCTGCTTGTCACCACAATAAATACTAACGGAGAGGTGAAACATATAGGTGACAGTGAAGTGTCTTTTACAGGAAAACAATGCTGCACCAAAGACAAACTATGGAAATGAACCATGTAACCCTCAGTCTAGTCAGTACCCTGGCAGAATTGTTAGAGCATTAGAATATAAGCTTTGCTATATTTATTCTGGTTCCTTATACTCTGAGTTCAAATCCTGCCAAGGTCAACTTGGCCTTTCATCTATTTGGTATCAATTAAAATTAAGAACCAGTCAAGTACTGGACTTGATGGTATCAGCTAATTCCTCTCCTTAAAATAGCTGACCGTGCATTTCAATCAGAAACCATTCACTCATACACATGCATGCATACATGTAAGTGTGTGAATGTGATGTTACGTCTTTCAACCATACGTTGTGGTAACTTGGTGGTCCGGGCATGTGAAGACCAGATGAATAAACAATATCTGAGTTGAAAAACAGGTAAGGGTTGGTGACAGGGAGAGCAGCCAGCAAGATAATACTGCATCAGTAAATTTACCCAACCCTTGCCAGTGTGTGGGAATGGGAGATGTGATGATGGTGGTGGTGGTGGTTATAATAGTGACAAATGTAATAATCAGTTGAGCATCAGTAAAAATGTTTTGCACCATTTAGCTCGCTTGCTCTCTCACTCTCCAATATGAGTTCAAATCACAATAAGTTCAACTTTCTCTTTCCACTTCGCCAAAGGTTAATCAGGTAAGTATCAGTAGCATTGACATGCTCCCCCACCTACTCTTCCACAGGTCTGTGTCAATAGAAAAACTCCGTATTTTTATTTATTTATTTTATTGCAACATCTTTATTTAGAAACGTTCTTGTAGACATAAGTGGGGGAGGGTTGGCAGATAAGCTTCATGTTACCAACATTAGCTACATCGTTCTGTTCCTTAGAATAGTATCCAGCCATATCAAATGTCATAACATATGATTGATCTAACATCATCACCACCACCACCACCACCACCATCATCATTCCCATTTCTGTACCTATTAAGGAACACATACATGTAAACATATATTTTGGCTTTTTTTCTTTTTGGTTTGTTAGCTCAAGAGGGATTGTGTTACAGAGGGTGAAAGATTGCTCTCGTAGAATGTCATCTGTTATGAAGAGCAGTTGGAAAAGCATTAGACCGGAAAATAGTTTTGCTACAACAAACCAGTTATGACAAGCCTTGAGCAAGGAAAATACCTAACACAGCTAGAAACTAAGCAGCAGAGCTGTTTTCCTGGCCTCAAACTGCAAAAATCATTTGTGAGGTAATAACAATATTATTATATCAATATCATATTATAAAATTAATAAATTGATGTGTTTATATCCTTGTAACTTAGCAGTTTGGCAAAAGTGACCAATAGAATAAGTATCAGGCTTTACAAAATAATAATAAGTACTAGGATTGATCTGTTTGATCAACCTTCTTCAAGGCAGTTCCCCAGCATGGCTGCAGTCTAATAACTGAAACAAGTAAAGGATAAAAATATGATATAATACTATAATCAGTAATATTGGTGGGAGGTGGGGTAAGTCAATTGCAAAAACTCCAGGGTTCAACTGGTACTTACTTTATTGACCCCAAAACAATGAAAGGCAAAGTCAACTTAGGTGGAATTTGAACTTAGAATGTAACAATAGATGAAATGCCACTAAGCATTTCGCCTGGCACAGTAACGGTTTCGAGCATTGGGCCTCATGGAGACAAAGTGGCTGAGTTCTTTTCGAGCATGGGCCTTGTGGAGGCAAACTGGCCAAGTTCCTTTCGAGTGTTGGGCCTCACTGAGGCAAGGTGGCTGAGACCCTTTTGAGCATTGGGCCTCATGGAGGAAAAGTGGCCAAGCTCCATTCAGGTGTTGAGCTTTAGCATTATGTCGTGCTTGAGAAGACGATCCATCAAGCCAAGCAAAATCAGTCATGGCAGACACTGGTGTCATGCAAATGGCACCTGTGCTGATGGCACATAAAAGCACCCATTACACTCTCAGAGTGGTTGTTGTTAGGAAGGGCATCCAGCCATAGAAAACCATGCCAAATCAGACTGGAGCCTGGCGCAGCCTTCCAGCATGCAATCCCAGTCAAACCGTCCAACCCATGCCAGCATGGACAACGGACATTAAATGATGATGATGATATCTTTATGGAGTGCTTCTGTTGGTGTAGAGTAAATGTATTTAAATTTTTTTTTTAAAGCTGGATAGGCAAAAGTATGACTGTGTCATTAAGAAGCTGGCTTTGTAACTAACCAAATGGTTTCAGGTTCAATCTCATTGTACAGCACCTTGGGCAAGTGTCTTCTACAATAGCTCTGAACCAACCAATACTCTGTGAGTGAATTCAGTAGATAAAAACTGTGTGGAAGCCCATCATATGCATATGTCTGTGTGTGTCTGTGTTTGTCCTTTCCTATAACTCTTGACAACCAGTGTTGGTTTGTTTACAGCCCCGTAACTTAGCAGTTTCAGCAAAAGAGAACAATAGAATAAGTACAGGACTCCAAAAAAATAAGTACAGAGTCAATTTTTTTTCTTCTTTCTTTCACTAAACCTCTTCAAGGCAGTGCTCCGCCATGGCCTCAGCCCAATGACTGAAATAAGCAAATGATAAAAAATATAAATACATCTTATTCTTTCACTGTGGTGGCGGTGGTGGGGGGATTAGGAGGAGGAGGAATTGTTAGCATACTGGACAATATGCTGCTTAGCAGCATTTCATCTGTTTTCACGTTCTGAGGTCAAATTCTACCAAGATCAACTTTATCTTTTATCCTTTCAGAGTCAATAGAATAAGTAGCAATCAAGCACTGAAGTTGAATGTGATCGACTGCCCCTCTCCCCAACAAAACTTCACACCTTGTACCTATAGTGGAAAGCATTCATTATTATTATTATTATTATTATTATTATTATCATTATTATTATTATTGTTGTTGTTGAGTGAGAAAGCAGTGCATGCCAAAGTGACACTGGGGTACAATTATACAAAGCCCAGTAAACCCATTATGACTACCCATCTGATAAGGGTACACCAGGCACATACATCACAACCATATGTGTGCGACATGGTGATCTCATATCAAAATAAACAGCACATGACCTTGCAGTTAGAATTTCCTTCAGGTTGAGTAGCCCATCCCACTCAAAAGATCCCTGAATAAGGGTTGTTTAAGGATGTTGAATGAAACACCCATGTTTTCAGAGGTGAATTATTCAAACCCCAAAGAATTCCTCTCAACATATAGCTATGATGCTCCCCCACTACTTCTACTCATGCACATATCGTCAGCCACCAAGGGACTTGCTCAACTGGTTAAGGTCCAACAACTGACAAGCAAATCAGTGGTATTTAGCAGAATATTTGCTGAAGCCCACCTTTTATACCAAGATAAAACAATGTACATGATGACACTTCCAATCAGTTAAGATGCGAGCCATTGCCTGGTACTGCATCAGGGTGTCTTATTCTTCTTCTTCTTATTATTATTATTAATATCTCTGCCTTAGCGAAGGTAGAGGTATTGTTTTCAGTCATGTTTGTTTGTCTATGGACAAGATATCTCAAGAACCACTGGATGGATTTGGATGAAACTTTCAGGGATGGCTGGCCTCATGACTGGCACGAACTGATTAGATTTTGGGATCAATCCGATACCAGACAAGGATTCTAGATTATTTTTCCGTTTTTTTTACTTAATTTTTGAGAGCAGTCAGGTTCATTTTTAGTATTCTCATTTGTGAAATCAGTCGAGTTTATTTCAAATATTCTCATTTTAAAAATCATCTCTGGCTAATCATTGATAGGACATTGGTGTTGCCTTGGCAGAGGTTTACACTCTCTGAGTGCTATTATTATTATTATTATTATTATTATTATTATTATTATTATTATTATATAATGTAGATAAATTGAATAAACAAAAAGTCTGAAACCAAATTATTACAATAATTTCTGCCCGTGTTACATTTTATAAAATTGTAAACATTGTTAGTTTATTGAGCATGCCCAGTATACTCCTGCCTGGTGTGTATAGTAATCCCTCGCCATATTGCGGTTTATTCTTTAAGCTTACGTTGATTCCTGTGTGGGGTTGTTTTGCATTTATATTAAAATAAATATATGCAAATTATAAAAATAACAAAGAAAAATATACAGTAATGTTTCTACTTAGCGGATTTTCACCTATCACAGGGGATTTTGGAACGCAATACCCACAATAGTCAAGGGATTATTGTATTGTGAAACAATGAGATATTGATAGCAGTAAATGGTATATTTATGGATCACCCTACAGTGCAATCTTACATTGAAGATGACCTGAATTTCTATGAAGTTTCTTGGAATTGTGATATATGACTTCATAATTTTGAATATATTAAAATGGATCAGCCTCGATTGAACTCTGGCTGAGGAAGCTCAGTGCTGTGCTTTTTATGAAGTCAGTTAACCAGCTGAACAATGTGGTCAGAGGGAAACCAAACCTTACATTTCATAAAGAATTATTAGAGAGAATGAATGATAATGGCCTGAGAACATAAGTGTTGATGCAGACAGTGTAAGCAATATCTTCTGGAAGACTTTGAGGATGAGGATTATGAATAACTCCCAAAAGTCCTTGGTTGGAGAGTGCCACAGAAGTGGGGAGGGGTCTTTGGCTGTATGAAACAAGTACTACAGGCATAAAAGTCCCAGCAGTTGGACCTGTCTGTAATCTGCACAAGATGAGAACAACTATTTAGCTCACATTTTCAGTATCTGTACAGTGTTGACTTGTGGGTTTGTGTCAAACAGCAGCTGATATGTGTAGGATTAACAAGGTTACCAACTGAGGGTATTGTGAAGATTGGCTCACCACCTTTCTTTGTTTAGGAAGGGTCGCTAGTCTTTCTCTATTTCGTGATCATGTTAAAAGGAAATTGTTTGGTTGATGTGCTTAAAAGGTTTGAGAACAGAGATTTTTCCACTTTAGCCAAGCCCTCATCAACTTCTTTGAATACTACTTCCAGAGGAAGGTGAGGAGAAGGAAAGAGAGAGAGAGACCGAGAGAGAAAGGTCATCTTCCAAAGTATTTTATAAACGGTAAATGACAGCAAAAAGAATAATGAGGTTAAACGGGCATATTTTAATAACAATTAAAAACAGGAGACAGAAAACAGAGAGGACTCTTGTTTTTGATGCATCACAGTAATAATCTAGTATTTTATTTAGGGGTCTCTCCTCCTACCCACCTAATTACCTAAGATGGTTCTCTTACTCCTATTCAGGACCCTCTTTTATCACCTCAGATCTCTGGCATCTGACTCACTCTTCTTGGACACACGTGAAATGTCCAAAATGTTGATGTAACAATAATAATCTTTGATAAGGTGGCGAGCTGGCAGAATCATTAGCATGCCGAGCAAAATGCTTTGTGGTATTTCATCTGTCTTTACATTCTGAGTTCAAATTCCATCAAGGTTGACTTTGCCTTTCATCCTTTCGGGGTCGATTAAATAAGTACCAGTTATGCATTGGGGTCGATCTAATCAACTTAATCCTATTGTCTGTCTTTGTTTGTCCCCTCTATGTTTAGCCCCCTGTGGGCAGTAAAGAAATAAATAATAATCCTTGACAGAAGCACAATGCTGAGATTAACAGGGCAGAGACATATTTGATTGAATCACCCCTAGGATATGACTGGTATTTATTTCATTGACCCTGAAAGGATGAAAAGCAAAATCAACCTCAGTAGAATTTGAACTCAGAATGAAAAGATGGACAAAATGCTTTGTGGCATTTTGTCCAGCATGCTAACAATTCTGCCAGCTAGCCACCTTAATAATAATAATAATAATAATAATAATAATAATAATAATAATAATAATAATGATGATGATGATGATGATGACAATATTTTCTACTAAAGGCACAAGGCCTGAAATTTTGGGGAAGGGAACTAACCCTAACCCCAGTATTTCACTGGCACTTCATTTATTGACCCCCCAGGATGAAAGGCAGAGTCGACCTCGGCATGAACTCAGAGCATAAATAATCAGAACTAATGCCAGCAAGCATTTTGCTTGGCGTGCTAACGATTCTGCCAACTAGCCACCTCAACAACAACAACAAGAATAGCTTTAATTTCAGCATCAAGCCAGCAGTTTTGAAAGGGTGGGGAGCAAATCAATTACATCAACCCCAGTGTCTGACCAGTACTTTATTTTATTGACCTTGAAATGATGAAAAACAAAGTCAACCTTGGTGGGATCTGAACTCAGAACAAAGCATTTGAACAAATAACCACTAAGTATTTTTCCTGACACTCGACCGATTCTGCCAGCTAAAGTAATAAAATATATAAATAGGTGCAAACCAACCACATGGTTCGGGGTTCAGTTTCACTGTATGGCACCTTGAAGAAGTGTCTTCTACTATAGCCTTAGGCCGACCAAAGCCTTGTGAGTGGATTTGACAGGCAGAAACTAAAAGAAGCCCATCATATATATATATTTGCTATGCTCGACCACTGAAATCTACAAGTTTTTCTCATTCTCTCTCTGTTATTTTCTCTTCTTCATTTCTGTTGAAGAGCATAGACTCGAAACGTAAAAAACTTTTTTCATTTTTCCCAAGCGTCAAACTAATATACTTGCTTTCCTCTTTGGCCAAGCCCTCATAAACTTTTTCAAGTTTCCCTTGAAAAGGAAAGTGAGGGTGGAGAGAGAAGAGTTGCCTTCTAGCAAATTTGCTGAAAGGTGGGTGAATGTTGGAAAAATGGCCGATGTCAAAGGACCAATTCTGAGCATACACTTGTGAAAAATAAAAAGAGAAAGGCTCTTGCCCTGTTGGTCAGGCACCCATGACTTTTGTGAGGTTTTCCACGAGTAACCTTAAAGCACCTCTCCCTAGTGGGAGTTTTATTTGTTTAATTTTCTATGTTATTTTTTTATTTACACGCTTTTAAAACCCAATTGTATTGGCTGGTCTTTGTCTCTCAGTGTAACTTTATGAAAGCCCTTGTGGCCAATAAAAGAATTAATTATTATTTAGTGGCATTTCCTAATGGCCTGTACCTTCTTAGTTCAAACTCCACCAAGGTCAATGGAATAAGCACCAGCTGAACCTTGGGGGTCAATGAAATCAACTAGCCCCACCACCGAATTTCAAGCCTTATGCCTATAGTAGAAAGGAATGTTGTTGTTGTGGTGGTTGTGTAAGTGATTTACAATGGATGAAAATGTTAGACTGCATTATATGATCAACATGACAACCAAGCTTGTGTGTGTGTGTGTGTTTGTACACTAACATATATACATGCTCAAATACAAACACATAAACATTTCCACTATCAGCTGTCACACACACACACAAAAGGGGGTAAAAATGAATAGTAAAGAAAAAAAGGACAGAAAAAACACCCAAAGTCCCAAAAAACGCTGTAACTAAACCTAGCAATGGAGGAGAGCTGGGAGGTGGAGTAACATTAATGCGCCTGTGGATTTGTGTCAACACTTGAACAACATTTATGGGTGTCTAAGATCAGGTTGGAAGCAACAGATGTGGTGGGGTGGGAGCAACTGCCAGTCAGCTCCATGTAAAGGCTATTTGCTCTCTCTCTCTCTTTCTATCTCTATCTCTCTGAATTGGTTGACAGAGTGAATCATGACTGGAAAATAATTGGCCATGGGTGGAGAGATATTGAAATCAGTCAAAATCAATCTAATCGTTTAGCATTCAGTTTAGTCTGTCAAATGAAAAGCTTATTTATTCACATTGCATCAAATTAATCATGCATTAACTTGTAGCTTCAAACTTTCAATGATGGGATTGTTTATTTTTAGAATGACACTGTAGGGAAGGTGTGAGAAGTTGGATCTGGCCAGTTTCAACATAAAACAAGTGAAATATTCGGGCTGGATGTGTCCAGTTTAAATGCTCAAGGGTTAAATGGATCTAAGGAGTTTTATATTTTGCTCTTGTTAAACTGTATAAATTCTCAGCCATTCTTGGACAGACTCAGAGCAAGACCTGGAGAGAGAGGGAAACACTAAAATGACAAAGAATTTTGATTAACAAACAACCAATTGATTATTTGGTAAGATATTTAACCAACTGACTAACAATAAAGAGGTGGTATTGAACCAATGTGTGTGTTATTAATATTGATGTAATGACCCTCCCAAGTCACAACAAGATTGTGATTGATTGCTTAACGAGTACATTAAGCAAACAATCGACTAGTTGGTTAGCTATTTAACCAACTGACTAATAATAAAGAAGTAGTATTGAATCAGTGCATGTGTTATTAATATTGATGTAATGACCTGCCCAAGACACAACAAGATTGGTGTTTCAACATACAAATTTGCATCAAGAATCTTACAAACCAATAAAAAAAACAATTTATAAAGTAGATTTAATCTAAAAATTAAAAATAAATTAATCTAATTACAAGCACCTTCTTTTAGGCATTTCCAAGCTAAAGTTTCACCTACTGCCTCGTCCCTACCATATTTCATCAACCTCTCTCTCTCTCAAGACAGACAAAGTTCATTATGTCACAAGTTGACTGCCTACTCTCAGTTTTGCCTTAATCTGGACTATAAAAATAATTGGGGTGAAACTAAGAGAAAACCCTCAACTCTACTCAAATCTTAACTTCTATATCAGATACTGACTGAATTATAGAAAATATATTTTAATAGACGCAGGCCTGGCTGTGCGGTTAAGGAGCTCATTTTGCAACAATGTGGTTTTGAGTTCAGTCCCATTGTGCAGCATTTCGGGCTTCTATTATAGACCCAGACTAACTTATCCCTTGTAAGTGGATTTGTTAGACAGAAACTGTGTGGAAGCCTGTCATGAGTGTGTCTATACATACAGACAGACAGGAGAAAGCTAATTTGAAGACTACAGATCCAATCCATCACTGGAACTGTAAAATCTGTAAAACTTTCCAGAAGTTTATTATTTAAATATATATGAGCACGTCTAGACATGTAACTATATGCATGAGAATACATACATAAAACAAAGCATACAAATCTGCACACACATTCATGCATGCACACACATACAAACACAAACAAAAATACCCTGTTGTTGATGTTGAAATTCCAAAGAAAGAACCTTGGATCTGGATTAGAAACTGGCGCTTTCTCTATTGGCAAGAAATCTTGAAATAAAACTGAACAATGACAGACAGATATACATATGTATATATATATATAGTTTATCTTTGTGTCTGTCCTCCTCCCACCCTACTGCTTGACAACTGGTGTTGGTCTGTTTACATCCATGTAACTTAAAGATTTAGCAGAAGAGACCAATAGAATAAGCACCAGACTTCAAAAGAGAAACAAATACTCAGGTGGATTTGTTTGACCGAAAACCCTTCAAGTTAGGGTCCCAAAGCTTTAGTAGAAGACTGAAGAGCTTTGAGAGCAACCCTAATACCAGGGAAACGCAAGCACAAGACTGCCCTGCTTGGTAAAGCCACACCGACAGAGGTGCTACCTTCTTCATATGGAACAGACTTGCAGGGGCACAAAGGGAACGTGAACTGCATGAGTCTGGAGCCAGAGTAAACTCCATCTTCAGTTACAACAGACCACCAGGATCCAACCTGTAGCAGAGCCTTCTGAGCATGCATCAGACTGATTGGTCACAGCTGGACACACCATGCCCCCTCTTCTTCACCCATGTGATGTCTCTTGGTCATCGTCGACAACAATGGACGAACTAGTGTGTGTGTGTGTGTGTGTGTAAAACCCTTTAACATTCACATTACTCTGATTAACGCAATGCTTGTTTATTCACATTGTTTTGAATCAATCATGGGGTTATCTTTTAGTTTCGAGATTTTGATGATGCAATTGTATATTTTTAGAAGGACATTGTTGAGTTGGAGTGAAAAACCAGATCTGGCTAGTTTGAACATAAAGCAGGTACAATGTTTGGCACTGGATATGGCCAGTTTAAATACTAAAGGGATACAGTGGTTTGGCCAAAAGTCACCTGACAGTAAATCAGAATTCCATAAATACTGTCTGTAATTCTGTATTGACTTGAATGGAAAAATGTGTCGCTCAAGAAGGACTTCAGTTTGAACAATTATCATGATGCTTCATATTTAGATGTTTTTATTAAATTCATTCAGTTGTTAAAAATAAATAAATCTTGGAATTAAATGGTTTTGATTTCCTGTCAGCTGACTTTTGGCCAACCCAGTATATATACAAGTACAAACATAGTTGTATGTGAGGTAAGAAACTTACTTCCCAACCACATAGTCTTAAGTTCAGTCCCATGGTGTAGTACCTTGGGCAGGTGTCCTAGTACAGCCCCAGACCAACCAAAGCCTTGTAGATGGATTTGGAAGGCAGAAACTGAAAGAAGCTTATCTATCTCTTTCTCTTTCTCATACACACACACACACACACACACACACACACACACACACGCACACATCATTGTGTTTATCCTTGTGTTTGCCTCCACCAACTGATATTGGTTTGTTTACCTCCTTGTAACTTAGAGGTTCAGCAAAAGAGAATGATAGAATGAGTTTCAGCAAAAGAGAATGATAGAATGAGTTCTGGTTTTCAAATGACCACTGGGTTCAATTTGTTTTGACTAAACCTTTCAAGGCAGTGCCCCAGCATGACCACAGTCCAATGACTGAAACAAGTAAAAGATTATGTGTGTGTGTGTGTACACACACACAAATCATCATCATCCTCATCACCACCGTTTAACGTTTGCTTTCCATGCTGGCATGAGTTGGACAGTTTGACAGGAGCTTGCTAGTTAAAGGGCTACCCAGGCTCTATGTCTGTTCTGGGATGGTTTCTACAGCTGGATGCCCAACCACTTTACAGAGTGTGCTAGGTACTTTCATGCAACAGTGGCACGGGTGCATTTACGTGCCACCAGTACCTATGGGCCCACAAGATTAGGGATGCTCAGCTGGAAAGGAGTGCAGGGGACGAGCCTATATGCAAGGACAACCACATTTTTACTTAGCTTGATGTGTCTCTTCAAGCAGAGCAAACTGCAAACAGTCTCAGTCCCCTGTCATCCCCTCTGTGAGGCTCAACATCTGTAAATCCTTTCTCACCACTTTATGCACATGCACACGATAAAGACAGTAGAAACAGCAGCTTGAAACTAGAAACACTAGCTAATTAAAAACACTAATTAAATATTTAGTTTATCCAGTTTCATTGTATCAAAAGCCTGATCAAACAGAGCTAAGAGTAGAAGATAATCAACAACTCATCACAGCAGTAGTTTTGTCACTATTGTAGCTAATTAATACAATTATTAGAAGAATGCCATACACAATATCAGCTTTACTGATTACTACAATATTAACTTAACGAAGAAAGGAAAAAAACCTACTCATGTGAAAGAAAAAACTTTCTTCTTAACAGGAAATATAATAAATCAACAACATGCAAGAGAACAGAGAAATTCCTTGAGTGGAATGTAAGCATTTGTAGTTTTAGTGGAGGTGGGGTAAAAAGCTATTAACTACTAACAGAAAAAGCGTAGAAAGCAGATGATTTAAGCTTGCATAGCAGCTACATTTCTGAAAAAATGGTTACTGAGGTCTTTACCAATTGGTAGCCAATATCATATTGGAATTCAACAGGCGCTTTGTGTGGAGGGTGGTAAGTAATAAAAAAGTATTGAGGGATAAAACATGAAGCAGAAAGCTGAAAATAGTAGTGTAAAATTAGATGGTATGGTATGGTAAAGTACTTTGCATTCTACTTTAGAAAATAGTCTTCAGAAGGGAAAAGTCAGAGAACCAGAGCAGGTATGATATCAAGGGGTACTGAAAAAAAAAACAAGGAGGGAATATGGAGTGTAAAGGGCTCAGAATAGCTAAACGGTTTATAGAGACAGTATTTTTCCTCTTACATAATACTGTGTAATGTTGTTCTGTTTGCTAGACTTTAGCAATTTATTATTCTTTTTAACTTGTATTTTTTTCACATTCATTTGTTTCTAAGCCCCACCTCATAGACATATCCTTACATCACATATATACATTCATTTGTACATACATACATACAAAAAAACACATTTCTACATATATGTATTCACACACACACACACACATATATATATATATATATATATATATATATATATAATATATATATATATATATATATATATATATATTCATATATATATTCATATATATATATATATATATATATATATATATATATATATATATATATTCATATATATATTCATATATATATATATATATATATATATATATTCATATATATATTCATATATATATTCATATATATATATATATATATATATATATATATATATATATATATATATATTCATATTCATATATATATATATATTCATATATATATATATATATTCATAATATAATTCATATTCATATATATATATATATTCATATATATTCATATATATTCATATATATTCATATATATATAAATATTCATATATATATATATTCATATATATATATATTCATATATATATATTCATATATATATATTCATATATATATATATTCATATATATATATATTCATATATATATATATTCATATATATATATTCATATATATATATATATTCATATATATATATATTCATATATATATATATATTCATATATATATATATTCATATATATATATATTCATATATATATATATTCATATATATATATATATTCATATATATATATATTCATATATATATATATTCATATATATATATATTCATATATATATATATTCATATATATATATTCATATATATATATATTCATATAAATATATATATTCATATATATATATATTCATATATATATATATTCATATATATATATTCATATATATATATATATATATTCATATATATATATATTCATATATATATATATATATATTCATATATATATATATTCATATATATATATATATTCATATATATATATATATTCATATATATATATATATATTCATATATATATATATATTCATATATATATATATATTCATATATATATATATATATTCATATATATAAAAAGCGGACGTTAAACGATGATGATGATGATGATGATTCATATATATATATATATATTCATATATATAATATATATATTCATATATATATATATTCATATATATATATATTCATATATATATATATTCATTATATATATATATATATATTCATATATATATATATTCATATATATATATATATATATTCATATATATATATATATCATATATATATATATATTCATATATATATATATATTCATATATATATATATATATTCATATATATATATATATTCATATATATATATATATATATATATATATATATATTCATATATATATATATATATATTCATATATATATATATATTCATATATATATATTCATATATATATATTCATATATATATATTCATATATATATATATCAGATATATATATTCATATATATATATTCATATATATATATATATTATATATATATTCATATATATATATATTCATATATATATATATATTCATATATATATATATATTCATATATATATATATATATTTATATATATATATATATATATATAGTATATATATATAATATATATATATATATGCATATATA